>NW_013696954.1:0-682 GCF_000517525.1 Limulus polyphemus | reverse complement strand
TCGGCAATCACGGTGATGGTTGATAGAAAGTGTCGAATTATAGCCAATACTGCTTGATTGAGAATTTTATAAATAGTGCAAATAGAGTAGCCATCCTTGAAAGGTTTCAAATGTTCATAATTACATACATTGGAAATCATCTTACGTACATAATATATTCAAGTTAAGTCATGTGTGGCTGTCATGTAATAACAATCATTGTTTTCGATAAGCACCACCAGGTGCTGAGGTGAAAGCTTGATCTCTTCATACCATGCAATATCAGTAAACTCAGAGAAAACAAAATCAGTTTTTTCAAAATATATATATAAATAGAGAGAGAGAAACATTGTTCAAGGAATCAAACCAGAACCATTATTCCTGTTACCATTTTTAATCAGTACTATTATTTCCGTTACCATTTTTAACCAGAACTGTTATTCTTGTTACCATTTTTAACCAGAACTGTTATTCCTGTTACCATTTTTAACCAGAACTGTTATTCCTGTTACCATTTTTAACCAAAACCGTTATTCCTGTTACCATTTTTAACCAGAACCGTTATTCCTGTTACTATTTTTAACCAGTACCATTATTCCCGTTACCATGGGAACAAGGTCAGATACAATAGTGACCATATTTTCACTTCACTATACTCTATTTAAGATGTAACATATCATTAAATAACTGACACATGTCCAAC
>NW_013696953.1:0-682 GCF_000517525.1 Limulus polyphemus | reverse complement strand
CGCTCGAGTTTTGAGTCTTATTTTAAGTTTATACTCTATGAAAGTCAGCAACAAAATAATCAGATGGATTTCTGATTTTCTAACCAACCGAAAAGCAACAATTATATAACACCGTATCAAAGACATTCAATATCACAACAGTTCGTTCTATCACCATTGATATATATACACTGCTTGTCAACCACATACCTTTTCCTTACAGGACTTACACTTACTGTCTGGTGGGTCCTCCTGAACCCCGTAAAAATCATGGGTATTGCGTTTAGACATTAAAAACGTTAAACTTAAGCTAGGCAATGACAAGATAAAGCTATGCCTCCACGCCAAATTTGTAGGTATAGCCTTTGATACCCGACTTACCTGGGCACAACACTTTTAAAATATCAATAATCCAACAGCAAAAGAATCAACCATTTAAAATTCATAACATATACGTCCTTCATAAAATATGGCTCACAAGTCACTTATAATATTCCCAAAAATATCGCCAAGTCATTACAACTATAGCAAAACAGAATCCAGATAAAGTTAGTAATATCCCCTTACTCAAGGGCAGACTAACAGCACTAGCCCACAAATATCACCATTCTGCCTAAACAAGAAACAATTTAACTGCCAAACTAAGCACCATGACTATCGCTCCTCATAAAACGGTATCCCCGTATAACATATACCCTGCCTC
>NW_013696952.1:0-682 GCF_000517525.1 Limulus polyphemus | reverse complement strand
CAGCATAATTATTCAAGGAACTAGCTAGTAAATTAATCTACCCTTTAATTTACAGCATAATTATTCAAGGAACTAGCTAGTATATTAATCTACCTCTTGGTTCACAGCATAATTTATTCAAGGAACTAGCTAGTAAATTAATCTACCCTTTAGTTCACAGCATAATTATTCAAGGAACTAGCTAGTATATTAATCTACCCCTTAGTCCACAGCATAATTATTCAAGGAATTAGCTAGTATATTAATCTACCCCTTAGTTTACAGCATAATTATTCAAGGAACTAGCTGGTATATTAATCTACCCCTTAGTTCACAACATAATTATTCAAGGAATTAGCTGGTAAATTAATCTACCCCTTAGTTCACAACATAATTATTCAAGGAACTAGCTAGTAAATTAATTGTGAATTTTTTCTTCTCCTCACTAAAATGTGTAATTTCAGTGAAGAAAAGTCGGTATCTAAATTATCAGCTGGTCCGTTGAATAATAATGAACAATTAATTGGGACGGTAAATCACATTATTTAAACATCTAACAACTCAACTAGGTCGGTACATCACATTATTTAAACATCTAACAACTCAACTGGGACGGTACATCACATTATTTAAACATCTAACAACTCAACTGGGACGGTATATCACATTATTTAAACATCTAACAACTCAACTGGGATGGTAC
>NW_013696951.1:0-682 GCF_000517525.1 Limulus polyphemus | reverse complement strand
GAAGAGATGAGACAAACTACTTTTTTCGTATTCTCTCCTAGTTTACCTAAGGGATGAGACAGTGTATTACCTTAATAGAGTCTTTCCTAGTTTACCTAAGAGATGAGACAGTCTACTTTTTTCGAAGTCGCTCCTAGTTTATCTAAGAGATGAGACAGTCTACTACCTTCGTAGTGTTTCCTACTTTAACTAAGAGATGAGACAGTCTCCTTTGTTCGTAGTCTCTTCTAGTTTACCTAAGAGATGAGACAGTCTACTACATTCGTAGATTCTCTCCTAGTTTACCTAAGAGATGAGACAGTCCACTACCTACATAGAGTCTTTTCTACTTTACCTAAGAGATGAGACAGTCTACTTTTTTGTAGTCTCTCCTAGTTTACCTAAGAGATGAGACAGTGTACTACCTTCGTAGAGTCTCTCCTAGTTTACCAAAGAGATGAGACAGTCCTCTACCTTCGTAGACTCTTTCCTAGTTTACCTAAGAGATGAGACAGTCGACTACCTTCGTAAAGTCTCTTTTAATTTACCTAAGAGATGAGACAGTCCACTACCCTCGTAGCGTCTCTCCTACTTTACCTAAGTAATGAGACAGTGAACTACCTTCGTAGAGTCTATCCTAATTTACCTATGAGATGATACAGTATACTTTTTTCGTAGTATCTCCTAGTTTACCTAAGAGATG
>NW_013696950.1:0-682 GCF_000517525.1 Limulus polyphemus | reverse complement strand
ACTGCTAAATTAGGGACGGCTATCGCAGATAGTCCTCGTGTAGCTTTGACGCGAAATTCATAACAAACAAACAAATAGTTTCAGTCCAATAGCACGTAAAGACTAGAATAAATAATGGCTCGTCGTATACAGAGTTATTTGTAATCTATCATTTTCTCTCAACACCCAAACTATACATTTCGGCGAGGAATAAATGTGAAGCCCGGTCTACCATTGGATTTGTCATTTGTCACTGAATTAGACCTGATTAGGAGAATTTCATCCTTTATCAGTAACCCTAGGTAAGGCCTCCTGTAACGATAGTCAATAGGTTATTTGTGTGGTAATTGAGTTAGTTGTCCTTCACTCACCATGGTGAACCTATATTCGTACGGTCATTTGAAGATTCCACAAAAGAAGGGCAAATTAATAGCGCTAATATTACATATTATTAAAATTTATTTAGAAATGTAGTTCCCCGCAGTGGTGGCCGAGCGTTGATCTAATGGTTAGCGTACCGGGCTGTGTTTCAGAAGTACTCAGGTTTGCTCCGCAATACTACTGAACACATTCAGTGCTTTCAGCTTTGAGTACATTATTAGAGTATATCACTCACAAGCTAGCGGGCCCAAATGTGCTACACGTGTATAAGTACACAGGAAAAATGTCCTAACAAGGTTTGCTTTTGAGTACTGACCCCCTT
>NW_013696949.1:0-682 GCF_000517525.1 Limulus polyphemus | reverse complement strand
ACAGCTAAGTTGCAAAGGTGAAACCTCACCTGTATTTCGTGTAAAGTATTAAAGTATTTCAACGTTTACTACCTCGAGAATATTAAATAATGAACTATACAGGAATTGAATACATAGTAATGCAAATAAGGCAGTATTCATAGTAAGTTACGTTTACAACTACTGAAAGATAAGCGAACATTCATTACCTAGTTGTAAGTCTAACAAAACAAAATAAGCTTAATTTCTCATATCATTTGAATTAAGCTGAAGACAGAATTTATTATCTTATAAGATAAAACTTTATTTGAAAAGTTTATAAAAATTTAGGATGACAGAAAGGTAAGAAATTCAATTCTGGAACAAAGGGTAACGATATCTTTAAATATTTTTTATAAAAAGCATTTCATAATGAAATATTTCCAAAGTTTCAAAGCTGAATCCTACCCCAGCGGTAAATCTGTGAGCTTACAACTCTACACACCAGGTTTCGATACCCGTGGCGAGTAGACCACAAATGGCTCGTTGTGTAACTTTGTGCTTAAGAATAAACAAAAATCCAAGGATAAAAATTCATATTAAAAATCCATTTATAAAATTAAGTTTTGATCTTAGTGAAAGTACATTTGAAGTTCCAAACAATGTCATCCAATACCTTTTTTATAAAGTAAAGAACCACGTAACAATTCAGAACGCAGAAACG
>NW_013696948.1:0-682 GCF_000517525.1 Limulus polyphemus | reverse complement strand
CATGATGGTGGGTTAGTCTAGATTACCACAGTCTGAGCTACAGAAAGTGGTAAATTGCTACTATCACTTGATGTTAAACACTCTTTAATTAGGATAATTTCGTGAAAGTTAGAAAGTTTTTGCTTAAAAGTTGGCAATAAATAATAACTGTGATTCTTTTGAAAACTTGACCTAGAAACTGCTAATCTAGTTTGTTTGGCCTATCCAATATCTGCACGTGCTTTCACCCTATCTTAGATTTTCTGTTCTAAATCAACCGTCTCCAAACGGTCACCTTTAATGTTTTGTGAAATTGTGGTAAAAATTTCAGACCGATAGCTCACGTGACTTTTTGCATGGTCGTGCGCAAAAAAATTGGGTAAAAATTTAGCTGTTTTTGTTGAATAACTTCGCACACATGGCTTATATTCAGACCAAACTTGACACCTAATTGAAAGTTATAAACATGTATCAGTGTACAAAATTTGAAGAAAATCCATCAGAGTTAAGTATGTTTGTTTATCAAATACATTTTCGGTGCTATCATTATAAAGAAAAAATTCAATCAAAATTGGATATTTTATATCTCGTGTGTTTCTTAATAAATTGCCTTTTAATTTGATATGTGAAGTTAGGGTCCACTAAAACACTTCCACTAAAAATATGGAATAGTTTAGATTACCACAGTCTGAGCTACAAAAAG
>NW_013696947.1:0-682 GCF_000517525.1 Limulus polyphemus | reverse complement strand
ATATATGAGTGATGTATGTTCCCAGTTCATCCTTGTATATGGGTGATGTATGTTCCCAGTCCATCTTTATATATGAGTGATGTATGTTCCCAGTCCATCTTTATATATCAGTGATGTATGTTCCAGTTCATCCTTGTGTATGGGTGATGTATGTTTTTGAATTCACACCTAGAAACAAAAGGAGGAGGATGTACTTCACACAAAAGCTTGGGTTATCGGGTTCCTTGTTTTATGAACTTAACTTTATGGGGAAAAAATGGGAACCTGGTAATTACCTGCACAGCACGTTAATACATAAGTTGTCCACAAATGGTTTTGCAGTACATTCAATATGTTATTTTCAACGATCTTATACTCACAGTGGAACTCGTCCACTGGTCGTGATCTGGTGAAGAATATTGTTATTGTGGCACTTAAATCAAAAGGTATGTGAGAAAACGATGTTTATAAACCCGATCTACTCACATGAACAGCGCGGTAAGGGACTAATAAAACGCTATCGGGCAACCGGAAAGACGTTTTATCCAATTAAGTTACTGCACTTCTAATGGCCTAAATTTCAGTTTTCACTCCAATACTTATTAAGGACGTAATTTAGCAAAATTCGTTTTAACCACTTGTTTTTTTTTTTTGACGTGATAATAACTTCAGAATAGCACAGATCTAATTTTTTCACACTTTT
>NW_013696946.1:0-682 GCF_000517525.1 Limulus polyphemus | reverse complement strand
TTTTTTTCGTATTTCAGTATTCAGACTCTCCATCTTGTAAGAAGGGATGAAATTGCTTTACTTCTCTGAGAGCTGAGAGAGAAAGCATTAGTTTGGCATATGTCCAAGTGGTCACATATCCTTTTACCCTCAATTAAATAGAAAGTAACTCTTACATCTCTTTATTCCTAATGTTTCTATCGAAGATAATCAATATCCTCTTCCCTCGTGATATCCTTTTTCCCAAAATGAAAAATGATATCAGAGTGATATCCAATAGATGAAATATCAGTATTTTGGTTTTATAAGCTATCCTGAGAACAAACTAAACTTGTACTTGAATGAGTCCATTATCGTTATGCTCAGTTTCACATTGGCATAGCCAGATTCATTTTTCTGGTACAGCTGTCTTTAGGTTGGCTGTGTATACTCACTGTATTGTACAGCTAGCTCTGGGTTGGCTGTCTAGACCTACGTTATTGTACAGTTATCTCTAGATTGGCTGTATAGACCCACTGTATTGTACAGCTATCTTTAGATTGGTTGTATAGGCCCACTGTATTGTACAGCTATCACTAGGTTGATTGTATAGACCCACTGTATTGTACAACTATCTCTAGATTGGCTGTATAGACCCACTGTATTGTACAGCTATCACTAGATTGGCTGTATAGGCCCACTGTATTGTACAGCTATCTTTAGA
>NW_013696945.1:0-682 GCF_000517525.1 Limulus polyphemus | reverse complement strand
GATCAGTTATTGGTTATATAATAGTAAAATATGTATCTAGTATTGATCAGTTATTGGTTATATAATAGTAAGACATGTATCTTGTAAGATCAGTTATTGGTTGTATAATGATAAGACATAGATCTAGTAATGATCAGTTATTGGTTATATAATAGTAAGACATGTATCTTGTATTGATCAGTTATTGGTGATATAATAGTAAGATATGTATCTAGTATTGATCAGTTATTGGTTATATAATAGTAAGACATGTATCTTGTATAGATCAGTTATTGGTGATATAATAGTAAGATATGTATCTAGTATTGATCAGTTATTGGTTATATAATGATGAGATATGTATCTAGTATTGATCAGTTATTGGTTATATAATGATAAGATATGTATCTAGTATTGATCAGTTATTGGTTATATAATGATAAGATATGTATCTAGTATTGATCAGTTATTGGTTATATAATGATAAGATATGTATCTAGTATTGATCAGTTATTGTTATATAATAGTAAGATATGTATCTAGTATTGATCAGTTATTGGTTATATAATGATGAGATATGTATCTAGTATTGATCAGTTATTGGTTATATAATGATATGTATCTAGTATTGATCAGTTATTGGTTATATAATGATATGTATCTAGTATTGATCAGTTATTGGTTATATAATGATGAGATATGT
>NW_013696944.1:0-682 GCF_000517525.1 Limulus polyphemus | reverse complement strand
ATATACTGGTGTCACAAATATATTTGTTACATTACTTACATAATTTTGAAATTCAAAATTTTACCAATGTGGTTAATTTCTTTCAGATATATCGTGATAATAATTTTTCTTTATGATTTTTATTATAGTTGTTAATTTATTTCTATATACATATATAATGTATACTTATTTTTATTATCAGTATTACCAAACAGTTTGGCCGATGTATTTTTTCTATTTGTATTTATTGTATAATTATTCATCCATTGTTTATTTTTATCAGTTCTAGCTTCTGTTTTACATACAACATTTCTTGTACTTTCAGGTAAACACTTGTTATAATAACTGTAAAATTGTTTTTTTTAAATATTCATATGATTCACTTACCTCCCGGATTCCATATAGCATACCCCAACTTACAACACTTAATTCACAGCTGTATGTCTGCTGACTTACAGCGCGAGAAACCGGGTTTCGATACTGGTGGTGGGCAGAGTACAGATAGCCCATTCTGTAGCTTTGTGTTTAATTACAACCAACCAACCAAATCATTATTTAATTTTTTTATATTGATGGAATTAATTTTCCTGTAAATTGTTTCTTTAATTTCTGACTCATTGACCTGGTATGGCCTAGTGGTTAAGGCTCACGGATCGCGGGTTCGAATCCCCGTCCAACTGATCATGCTCACCTTTTCAGCCTT
>NW_013696943.1:0-682 GCF_000517525.1 Limulus polyphemus | reverse complement strand
ACTAAATTAGGGACGGGTAGTGCAGATATCTCTCGTGTAGCTTTGCGCGAGATTAAAAAAAATAACTAAAAACAAAAACAGACTCTTTGTGCTACATATGATGCTTTGTCAAAATTAGTTTACAAAAGTTATTTACTGTTTGACCACTGTATATACTGCTATATAAGCGAAATCACATAAAGTTTTGTAAAAAAAAAATACTTTTGTTACAATAACAATGTTATTTACTCACGAAAAGTTTAAACTGTACCTAAGTATTAAGCCCGCAAAGAAATTTGTAGTTGAAGCGTGTAAAGTACAAGGCTGAAGGAATCATTGGTATATAAATAAAGTTAATACACCTTAGTTGTGGCAGTTAGGGATCGGATATTTTTCATAACTTGCCAAAGTAAAGGTCAAAAGCCAAAATAGGGCAATATGCGTGTGTTTAAGGGCATTGGACAATATCCAAACAACAACTGATAAAAGTTCACAAGTTCTCTGTATCTTGCGCAGAAACAAATGGGTACTTCGGCCCTTCGAAACAACGGTTTCAGTAATCAGATAATCTACAGAGGAAGAATATATAATTTTGCCTGTCTAAAAGAAGTGATATAAAAACGGCTAATATTTTGTTTGAGGTTCGTGGTTTTTGGTATTAAGTTCCTGTTTTTTGATATATTTGTTGTGTGCCATAACGAGT
>NW_013696942.1:0-682 GCF_000517525.1 Limulus polyphemus | reverse complement strand
CCGTGGTGGACACAACATAGATCTAAAAACTGGGATTCGATAACCGTGGTGGACACAACATAAATCTAAAAACTAGGATTCGATAACCGTGTTGGACACAACATAAATCTAAAAACTGGGATTCGATAACCGTGGTGGACACAACAAAGATCTAAACACTGGGATTCGATAACCGTGTTGGACACAACATAGATCTAAAACTAGGATTCGATAACCGTGGTGGACACAGCATAGATCTGGAAACTCCACCACGGTTATCGAATCCCACACAACATAGATCTAAAAACTAGGATTCGATAACCGTGTTGGACACAACATAGATCTAAAAACTGGGATTCGATAACCATGGTGGACACAACATAGATCTAAAACTAGGATTCGATAACCGTGGTGGACACAACATAGATCTAAAAACTAGGATTCGATAACCATGGTGGACACAACATAGATCTAAAAACTAGGATTCGATTACCGTGGTGGACACAGCATAGATCTAAAAACTAGGATTCGATAACCGTGGTGGACACAACATAGATCTAAAAACTAGGATTCGATTACTGTGGTGGACACAGCATAGATCTGGAAACTAGGATTCGATAACCGTGGTGGACACAACATAGATCTAAAAACTGGGATTCGATAACCATGGTGGACACAACATAGATCTAAAACTAGGATTCGA
>NW_013696941.1:0-682 GCF_000517525.1 Limulus polyphemus | reverse complement strand
CTTATAAGGTAAACGCTCCATCAATATGAAATATAATTATTGTTACAATGATATGTTTGAACGCCACAGAATAGTTAGCAACTTTTTTTACTAATGCTATAATCCATGAAACCTGATCAAGATGGCAGTTGTTTTAATGCTATAATCCATGAAACCTGATCAAGATGGCAATTGTTTTAATGCTATAATCCATGAAACCTGATCAAGATGGCAATTGTTTTAATGCTATAATCCATGAAACCTGATCAAGATGGCAGTTGTTTTAATGCTATAATCCATGAAACCTGATCAAGATGGCAATTGTTTTAATGCTATAATCCATGAAACCTGATCAAGATGGCAATTGTTTTAATGCTATAATCCAAACGACCTGATCAAGGTAACAATTGTTTTAATGCTATAATCCAAACGACCTGATCAAGGTAACAATAGTTCTACTGCTATAGTCCAAAAGAGCTGATCGAGGTAACAATTGTTCTACTGCTATAGTCCAAAAGACCTTATCAAGGTAACAATTGTTCTACTGCTATAATCCAAACGACCTGATCAAGGTAACAATAGTTCTACTGCTATAGTCCAAAAAACCTGATCAAGGTAACAATTGTTCTAATACTATAATCCAAACGACCTGATCAAGGTAACAATAGTTCTACTGCTATAGTCCAAAAAACCTGATCAAGGT
>NW_013696940.1:0-682 GCF_000517525.1 Limulus polyphemus | reverse complement strand
ATATCAAGACAGGACGTTGGTGACCATGGTCTACCACAGATCTCTCCCTCTCTATGTACTATATCCATACATGAAGTTGGTGACCATGGTCGTCCACAGATCTCTCGCTCTCTATGTACCATATCCAAACAGTACGTTGGTGGCCATGGTCTTCCACAGATCTCTCCCTCTCTACGTACCATATCCAAACAGTACGTTGGTGACCACGGTCTTCCACAGATCTCTCCCTCTCTATGTACCATATCCATACAGTACGTTGGTGACCATGGTCTACCACAGATCTCTCGCTCTCTATGTACTATATACATACAGTACGTTGGTCACCATGGTCTACCACAGATCTCTCCCTCTCTATGTACCATATTCATACAGGACGTTGGTGACCATGGTCTTCCACAGATCTCTCCTTTTCTATGTACCATATCAAGACAGGACGTTGGTGACCATATTCTTCCACAGATCTCTCTCTCTGTGTACCATATCCAAACAGTACGTTTGTGACCATGGTCTACCACAGATCTGTCCCTCTCTCTGTACCATATCAAGACAGGACGTTGGTGACCATGGTCTTCCACAGATCTCTCCCTCTCTAGGTACCATATCAAGACAGGACGTTGGTGACCATGGTTTACCATAGATCTCTCTCTCTCTATGTACCATATCCAAACAGTACGTTGGTGAC
>NW_013696939.1:0-682 GCF_000517525.1 Limulus polyphemus | reverse complement strand
GACTGAGTTATAGAGCAAACATAGTGTGAAAAATTGGCCCCCATGTTAACAGATAGGGGATTTTTGCTGTGACCTTGACCATCCAAAAACTAATCATTTCTAAATTGTGTTATAGTCCAAATGTATACCAACTTTTTTCCAAGTCCATTCAGCCATTTTCAAGAAATCTTGCTGAGAAACACACATAGAGGGGTGAAAACATCACCTTTGTCACCGTTGGTGGTGGAGGTAATTATTCAAAATGATACAACATAGTGAGCGATTTTTTTAGTAATAAGGCCACTCCTCCCCCTCTATCCTTATGAAACAATCTATAACCTTGTATTTCAAAGAAATTCCCATCATTAAAACTGTCAACTTTCAGGTTTCAGTTATTCCTATTACATCAAAACCATCTGTTCCAGCAAGTGGCCTAAAGTCTTCTATTTCCTTACACTTCTAGAGTTATAATAATAATAGTAACTCAGGGGGGCACGAGCAATTAGGGTAGAGTCAATAGTGCAGTAATGCAACATTAAGTATTTTAATATATTTTTAATATTGAAAATAATAAGTAAATACTACAGCAAATATAACATTTTAATGTGTATCAGTGTGTTATATCTTGTTATTTAACTTACTATTTCACTCATTTAAAAAAAAAAAAAAGAGGAAGAGGGGGGAGGTTGAACAAGAAACCATA
>NW_013696938.1:0-682 GCF_000517525.1 Limulus polyphemus | reverse complement strand
CTTATTACCTACATCAATAAGAAACACATACAGTTTAACTTTAGAAAATATACAAAATTATATTTTAGTTATTATCTAAGCATAGTTAGTTAGTTTTACTAATGATGTAAAACATTTTGTTTAATTGCTAGGACGCATTTGATAATATTAGTTTGGGGTCATTTTGACTCCTTCATCAGAAACAGAAAAATATAAAAAAGGAATGTGCCAGACCAAATTTGGAAATTTAATTGATGCAATAATATCAGAAATGTGTAACAGCAAATTAGCTTATCTGTAAATTTGATATTGCAAACTCAGTTCACTTAAATAAGGATGTAAGCTATAAATTACACTAGATTAACTGTTTTTTATGTTTTATTTTTAATTTATAAACATTTTATTATCCCATATCATTTAGAGTTATTAATTAATAATTTAACTGACACATGTGCTAGATATACACTAGTTTCCTTTTAAGTTTAATGTGAGCGTTATGATTTAGATAGTTTATATAGTGCAAGTGTTAAATTTAGTTATTTTTTGAAGCCAAAGTTTATCACAAGTTTGTTTACATAACTGTTTATGAATCATATGTTGTGTGGTTCAATATTTATGAATTGGGAATTGTTATATTATTGCATCATACTACTAGAACCTTCCGAGGTTTTCTTGTTGTTTTAATTATTATTGCATCATAATA
>NW_013696937.1:0-682 GCF_000517525.1 Limulus polyphemus | reverse complement strand
ATCAACAGTACCAGATGGAGCTAGAGATCTCATCAACAGTACCAGATGGAGCTAGAGATCTCATCAACAGTACTAGGTAGGGCTAGGGATGTCATCAACAGTACCAGATGGAGCTAGAGATCTCATCAACAGTACTAGGTGGAGCTAGGTATCTCATTAACAGTACCAGATGGAGCTAGAGATCTCATTAACAGTAACATTAATCTTTAATTAGAAATGACAAATTTTGGATTTATAGATATATTTCTTTCATTATTTTATCTTAATCTAAAAGATTTTAGAAAGAGTTGAAACAAAAAGATAGTTGCTACAATAAAGAATAATAAATTAATAAGTAATGAAAGAAAAACATTTTGACATTTGTATTAGTCTTCAAATATTTTGGAAGTAAAAATAACTTCAAGTAAATGTTCATTGTTCAAAGTAGGACAAATATATCTTTTCTTCCCTATTTATTGGTTAAAGCCCAATTAGACTTATATACATAAAAATTTGTGATACATTCTTTGTTTTTCATTATCGATTTTACATGCATTACATAACATATTTTATATATCAGTCTGTGTTTATAGTATTATGTTCTTAAAAGCAGATTTATATATATATTTTTTCCAAATCTATAATGGGGATGATTATACAAGGAATAAAATGCCACTGCCCAATATAACCTAGTTATAAAGAC
>NW_013696936.1:0-682 GCF_000517525.1 Limulus polyphemus | reverse complement strand
ACTGGACTATATAGAACGCTACAACTAGACTGGACTATATAGAACGCTACAACTAGACTGGACTATATAGAAATCAGTTGGTCAACGCTACAACTACACTGGACTATATAGAACGCTACAACTAGACTGGACTATATAGAAGTCAGTTAGTCAACGCTACCCACTACACTGGACTCTATAGAAGTCAGTTAGTAAACGCTACCCACTACACTGGACTATATAGAACGCTACAACTAGACTGTGCTATATAGAAGTCAGTTAGTCAACGCTACCCACTACACTGGACTATATAGAAGTCAGTTAGTCAACGCTACCCACTATATTGGACTATATAGAAGTGAGTTAGTAAACGCTACCCACTATACCGGACTATATAGAAGTCAGTCAGTCAATGCTACCTATAAAAGTCTATATACTATTCTTTACCAACGAATAGTGAGATTGACCATAATATTAACCCTAGACTTAAATGTGTACGTTTTCGGTGAAGGACTCGATCTCGTGACCCGCTGTTAACGAATCGAGCTCCCTAACTATCAGACCAAAATTGTGATAATGTCAATAATTTTACAACTTAGAGTATCATCAGTTTTTTTTTCTTTTTGCACAAATTTCAACCACGGGAATTCGAACCTTCGATTTTAACGTTCTAAGTTTGTAAACTTATCGTCGATCCAATAAG
>NW_013696935.1:0-682 GCF_000517525.1 Limulus polyphemus | reverse complement strand
ATACCAAATGGTTATAGACTCAGAAATGTTCCTAACACAAATGAAGCATGTGCTCTTGTCTGTGGTTTAAAACAAAATGGCTGCTAGGTAAAGATTGTGATTTCTTATTAACAGTTCAGTGACATTATGCATGATGAGGTCCCTCTCAATGGGCCCGTAAAGATTGTGATTTTTTATTAACAGTTCAGTGACATTATGCACGATGAGGTCCCTCTCAATGGGCCCGTAAAGATTGTGATTTCTTATTAACAGTTCAGTGACATTATGCATGATGAGGTCCCTCTCAATGGGCCCGCTTTTTTTTTTCAGTTGACTCTTCCAACGAAGATGAGAGACAACACCTTTGTGAAGTTCCTCTTGGCTAAGCCTACTTACCATCATGTGGAAGGTTGTGTCTCAACTGCTGTTGCTGCTTCACGGACAGGCTAGTGTTGAGAGGAGGTTCTCTATAAACAAGCAGATGGAGGTAACAAATCTGAAGTAGGAGACGTTGGTTGCCGAGAACGGTGTACGTGATCATATTACATTAGTTGGAGGCATCAGGAATGTGGGCCTCGGCCAAGATCGCGTAAAGACCTGCGATGCACCGAAATCCACACACCAGGGCCACCTGGAGGAAGCTTCCAGAGCAAGCATAACTAAAAATGAAAACACGATACCAAAAAGTATAATGGTTTGTTTG
>NW_013696934.1:0-682 GCF_000517525.1 Limulus polyphemus | reverse complement strand
TTAGTTTAGTGTGTGTATTAAAAACTGGAAGTATGTTGTAATTCTAGTTTGATATGTAGTTAAACTGAAATAATGTTTTAATTCTAGTTTGGTATGTGTTAAAACTTGAATAGTTTTGTAATTCTCGTTTGACATGTATTTAAAGTGGAAAAATGTTGTAATTCTAGTTTTGTATGTATTAAAAACTGGAATAATGATGTAAGCTTTTAATACACACCAAACTAGTATTAGAACATTCTTTCCATTTAAATACATATCAAACTAGAATTACAACATTCTTCCTGTTTTTAATACACCTCAAACTAGAATTACAACTTTCTTCCCATTTAAATATTTATCAATTTAGAATGACAACATTATTTCAGTTTTTAATACATACAAAACTACAACAAACTAGAATTACAATATTCTTCCAGTTAAAACACATACCAAACTAGAATAACAACATTCTTCGATTTTAAATACATATCAAACTAGAATTAAAACACTCTTCCTATTTTTAATACACACCAAACTATAATTACAACATTCTTTCCATTTAAATATTTATCAATTTAGAATGATAACATTATTCCAGTATGTGTTTTAACTGGAAGAATGTTGTAATTCTAGTTTGATATCTTTAAATTCTGGAAAAATGTTGTAATTCTAGTTTCGTATTTTGTTAAACATAAAAACTTTC
>NW_013696933.1:0-682 GCF_000517525.1 Limulus polyphemus | reverse complement strand
ATATATATACATACATACCGCACGAGATACGAGTGCTTTACACACACGGAGGGAAGAGGAAGTGAAAAGATTAAATTTATTAAAATTTGATTGTTATGGAATATATAATAAGTAGAAATGCAGTACAATCAACATACCTGCCAATATGCTAATGTTCATAAACTGGGATATATATGGATCTTACATTTGTTGCGTACATTCGAATCCAGGAGGAATACCTTTAATGTGAAGAAGCAGTACTTCAAACTATCTTTAATCAAAAATAAGGACATCTAACAAGACACAGAAGAGTGGTAAATACGAGTTTTTTTTTAGGTTTTTACTATTTCATGTAATTTCTTCGCATCTTGAATAATATTGCAAAGATCCCTGAATTACTGAGTGTAATATCACGTCAAAAAGATATTTTTTGTTTAGTTTTATACAGAATTATCTTGATATTCATTAAACACCAACAAATTCGCTTTTTTTTTTAATAAAAGAGAAAGAACGTCGATTTGGCAGAAACATTCCTTTTCTTCAATATGGTTAAGCTAATACAAAACCAAAGCCATAACCTTAGGTTATTTCATGTAATTTCCGATTTTATATGTCGGAAACATATGGAACTAGAATGACACGAAAAAAAGTGAGTTAGGGCGAACATTTGGTTCATTACCAAAGAGTAATTCAGTGACTTTTT
>NW_013696932.1:0-683 GCF_000517525.1 Limulus polyphemus | reverse complement strand
TCAACCCCCACATGTCAGTATTGCCTACCCAGACAATACACTCACTCATTGCCTATGTGTGGGAAGAAACTGCTGCTACATGTCTGTCATTTGAGCTGCAGGGCGTTGCATCAGAACTTTGGGAAGATCTTAGCTAGCAGATTGGAACGTCCAGATCTTCCTAGCCAGACTCAGTCCATTAAAAACCCACCTTCAAGAAGAGCATATACATGTAACTAATCATTTAGCTCCAACTTTTTTTGTTTTTATTATTGTTATTACTTTCTAATGGAGATATTCCTTTCCGATCAAACACCAGACCTTTTGAAATGTAGCTAGGCTTGATTAGAGCACTAGACTCGCTATCTGCGGGTCGCGGGCTCTAATTCCATCACAGAACAGGGTAGCCTTTTCAGCCTTGAAAACATTATAATATAACGGCCAGTCATGTTTTCCAGCGGCTCAAGGGTAAGTCTGCAGGCTTACAACGCTAACTGTGGTGGGCAGAGCACAGATATTTCATTTCGTAGGTTTGCGCTTAACAACCAAATCAACCAACTAGTCGTGGGTAAAGAATAGCCCAGGTTGGTGTTGATAATATTGGCTAATAGCTAGACGTCTTATCTGTCTTCTCCTGATTTTATTACTATTTAAGAGTCATTCCGCCAAGTAAGGATGTTCTAATATCTTTCTTGTAAAACTCA
>NW_013696931.1:0-683 GCF_000517525.1 Limulus polyphemus | reverse complement strand
CATTCTAGAACCCACGAGAAACACACATAATAGTAAAAAATGTTCATTGTGGGTAACGAATTAATAATATGATCTAAGAGTTTTTTTTGTTCCCGATTTGTATAAAATCCTTACGTCCCGATTTGTATAAAATCCTTACGTGATAGCAAGAAAAAATGAATATTATTTTCGAAATTTGCGTAGCTGAGTTACGGAAAATCCATTATTAAAAATCAAAATAACTCTTATGAAGTTTAAATTCGCAGACATATGTTATAAGTCATAAAACATGACGTAACACTATGAACTTTTTTCGCAGGCCTGTGTTATAAATCATAAGAGAGCGTAATAATGTTACACCGTCCATATCACGAAAAAACGTACATACAGTCTCTGTAGGAAGACATATCCAATGAAAAAGTTATATTAAACAATCTAGAACTTAAATGAACCTAAACATGGTGTAAGCCGCGCTTTTCAATAGTGAGAGATCGAACTGTATGAATATTTATAGATGTTACATGTCTCACTATTGCTTTCTTCACGAAGTGTATGGTTTGAATAATTATTCAATGTCTGTAATGTTGCCCTACAGACTGAAAGAAAAAAACAATATCGATTATATCATTCTTTTCTTTACACAATTATATTGTTTGTTTTGAATTTCGCGCAAAGCTACACGAGGGATAACTGCTCTAGCCGTC
>NW_013696930.1:0-683 GCF_000517525.1 Limulus polyphemus | reverse complement strand
GTGTAAATAAATCATTTATTTTGTTTGTTTGTAGTTAAGCATAAAGATACACAACGGGCTATTTGTGCTGTGCCCACCACGGGTATCGAAGCCAGGTTTCTAGCGTTATAAGTCCGCAGAATTACTGCTTTACCACTGGAGGGGGGTATCTTGTTACTCCCTATCAGAGACATCTTATGCGATTTACTCAAAATTGTTAAAACTCGTTTCATAAAAGCATACTAAAGTCTGCCTGTTAAGCTCAAAAACCTGTTATTCTTATCGCCAATATTTCTTTCGGTTCAAATATTTCCGTTGGAAATTAATTAATAAATTGTAGAAAGCCCACAAACCCTTTTTTTTTAAATCTAGAACGTTTAGTATTATTTTCCAAGTAGATTTGTTGATAAACACAATGGATTATCAGTACTGTTCTCACCACGACTATCGAAGCCCGGTTTTTAGCATTATAAGCCTTGAGACTTGCCGCCGAACCATTTGGAGGGGCATTTCTAAATCGGAATTGTTAAGTTTCTGCTTACCCGGTAGTAGTTCTTAACTTACATGTAATTAGTATTTTGTATAAAAAACTTTCAGTATCTCAACTATTATAACTCAGTTGAAACAAAATATACCTACAAAACAGCCTAAAAGTTACAATTTGTTCTTAAAGATAAGTAGCTTTTGATATTTATTTAGATTTA
>NW_013696929.1:0-683 GCF_000517525.1 Limulus polyphemus | reverse complement strand
AAACTATTTCTTTATTTTTTACAAAACTGATACAGAAACTAACCTCTAACCTTAAACAGTATTAATTGCAGTCTAATGATGTGTGTGTGTGTGTGTGTGTGTGTGTCAAATGAAATATTTCTAAAGCCTGAAATATCTTTACTTTGTATTGTTTATTTTAAAGTAAAGCCACATTGGGCTATCTGCTGTGTCCAACCTGGGGATCAAACAGATTTAAGTCTGTATATTTACCACTGTCCCACCAGGATTCAAAAATCAGCATACTGTGTTTAGTAGTAACAGGTGTGATAGAACATCATAATACGACTTTGATAATTTGAATAATATCACATACATACATACATGAAATAAAGAGTATTTAAGTGATACTGCTTGTTGTAGTACAGTAGACCTGTTAAGCTCTGTTATTAACCAAAAAGCCTCATCAGAAAAGAATGGTCCCCTGATGGCAAATTTACAGACTTCACTAAAATCAGGGGCTCAATTCCCCACAGTGATGTGTAGCTTTGTGCTAAAACAACAACAACAGAAAAGAATGACATGATTCAAATTATCATTATTATTACGCGATATCTTACTTGTATTATTACAGTAATTTCGGTTTCATGCCTTATCTTTTTACTGACTCTTGTAATCAATTTTTAGTGGATATTGATTCTATTAATGGCAGCATTCATTTATAA
>NW_013696928.1:0-683 GCF_000517525.1 Limulus polyphemus | reverse complement strand
ATCACCTGTCTAGGATATAAACTTTACAATATCTTACTCTGACACTAGATAATACGTCACCTATCTAGGATATAAACTATACAATATCTTACTCTTACACTAGATAATACGTCACCTGTCTAGGATATAAACTTTACAATATCTTACTCTGACACTAGATGATACGTCACCTATCTAGGATATAAACTATACAATATCTTACTTTTACACTAGATAATACGTCACCTGTCTAGGATATAAACTTTACAATATCTTACTCTGACACTAGATGATACGTCACCTATCTAGGATATAAACTATACAATATCTTACTCTGACACTGGATAATACGTCATCTGTCTAGGATATAAACTTTACAACATCTTACTCTGACACTAGATGATACGTCACCTGTCTAGGATATAAACTTTACAATATCTTACTCTACACTAGATAATACGTCACCTATCTAGGATATAAACTATACAATATCTTACTCTTACACTAGATGATACGTCACCTGTCTAGGATATAAACTTTACAATATCTTACTCTGACACTAGATAATACGTCACCTATCTAGGATATAAACTATACAATATCTTACTCTTACACTAGATAATACGTCACCTATCTAGGATATAAACTATACAATATCTTACTCTGACACTAGATAATACGTCACCTGTCTAGGATATAAACTT
>NW_013696927.1:0-683 GCF_000517525.1 Limulus polyphemus | reverse complement strand
TAAGTCCGCAGACATACCGCTGTGCCGACTGGGGGGGGGGGCACATCCATGGACAATTTACATTTCTAGATCGTAGTGTTGTACAAGAATAGCATTACAAACGCAATTTCGATTTGATGACGTGGTGTTCTCGGTAACATAACTGAACTTCTAACAAGGTAGATATAAAAAAAAAACATTTGAGACTATTTACGTTTCGAGATCAAAATAATCCCTTGGTGAATTTATTATTACAATACATTGATAAAAATATTTATAAGAAATATAAAAATTTATGTCATAGTGCAAAGACATTACAAAACACTTTGCCTTGTAGAATCTGCGATGTTAAAAAGGTAAAAACAAATAAGTAAGCCAGAAAAGTTTAATCGTGTTTTTTGTAACTTTTTGAAGCTTTCTTTACGTACAAGCAACAAAAAAAACCTTCTTTTTAAGAAGAAACAATGATATTTTAGTGTAAAAAAATTATAAAGATTTTAATAAAACTTTAAAACGAAATACTAAAGTTTGGTATTATGAATATCCTCAGTTCATATGCAGTTAAAAATTATTTTTCAATTATAGTGATACAGACAAATTAAATCATCATTTCAATTTATTAAACTCCTCTGAAGTAAGAATTTTGATAGTATCAAATATTTATTGTTGATATTCTGTTCAGATATTTCTCTGCACAAAACTTG
>NW_013696926.1:0-683 GCF_000517525.1 Limulus polyphemus | reverse complement strand
AGTTACTGTTTTTGGTGCAAGATAACGGTGTACTTGTTGTTTTGGGTGTAAGATAACGGTGTAGTTATTGTTTTGGGTTTAAAATAACGGTGTAGTTACAGTTCTTGGGTGTAAGATAAGGGTGTAGTTATTGTTTTGGGTGTAAAATAACGGTGTAGTTACTGTTTTCGGTGCAAGATAACGGTGTACTTGTTGTTTTGGGTGTAAGATAACGGTGTACTCGTTGTTTTGGGTGTAAAATAACGGTGTAGTTACAGTTCTTGGGCGTAAAATAACGGTGTAGTTACTGTTTTGGGGTGTAAGATAACGGTGTAGTTACTGTTTTGGGGTGTAAAGTAACGGAGTAGTTACTGTTTTGGGGTGTAAAGTAACGGTTTAGTTACTGTTATTGTGGACTTATTTGACTTATTAAAATTTCAAGCAACAAAAAAGTGTTATGACATCGGAGAGAAAGTTGGAGCCGATCCAAGCGAATGTTGGGAGTTTGAGATAAAAAAAATGTATATAAAATATTTGTTATTCAGTTGTTACTGCAATATATTAAAACAACTGTATTGTTACTGAATATGTGTGGGTGATAAACTTTATATACCCATTTCATGTGCCTACATAAACACAGCGTGGTCACAAGTAAATAGCCACCACCTTTTCAGAAAAAAAAATGAAAATTTTCAGTCATATTC
>NW_013696925.1:0-683 GCF_000517525.1 Limulus polyphemus | reverse complement strand
TTTGTTAACTATTGTTCTAATATTATAGTATAGTTATAACACTAATTATACAGCTACACTAATGTATAAGATTATTATAATTTGTTAGCTATTGATGAAGCCTAAAAGGCGAAACGTTGGTTGAAATAAAAGTTATTCCCTAATTATCTGGAGTACAAAGGTCGTTCTTTTTTAAACTATTTCATCATAATGTCTAAATCCCTCCAGTATGTACTACAAATTTTGAATGTTAATAAAAGTATCTTATTCTTGTATTATATTGAGAGTCAAGGATTTGGATAAAATCGGTCCTTAATGTCTCGTTTTACGTTACATAAAATAGGCATTCACATAAAACAACAATAAATAAACGAAAATTTATATATCGTACGTAAAGTTGACGGAGTGAGCTAAGTGTCGCAAGACTTCGGCCATTGGTCCATTGATAGTGACGTTCCCGTCAGCGCTTTCGTCAACCTGAACCCAAGGTTCCCACTGGAAGAACGAAAATATTATCATTCAGATTCACTACAAGAACCAGTACATTGTTAATCAGATTTACTGCAAGAATCAGTACAATGTTATTAAAATTTACTACAAGAACCAGTACAATGTTATTCTGATTGACTGCAAGAACCAGTACAATGTTATTCAGATTCACTACAAGAATCAGTAAAATGCTATTCAGATTCACTACAAGAACC
>NW_013696924.1:0-683 GCF_000517525.1 Limulus polyphemus | reverse complement strand
TTTGTTTTGATATATAAGTTGTTTGAGTTTTTTCATCTAAAAAAGTGACCTTAATTTCTTGATCTAATATATCCACATGTACTTGTAGCTCAGATAGAAGCTGCTGTAGCTTCAGCTTCTTTTGCATGTCACCATGGTCACATTTTGCATGTGAAGACCTTGTCTTTGTTATCGTCTATATGGAATCAAGTACCATCGTTATCATTGTCAGTGACTGACATTGCCATGTTTTTAGTTCCTGTGCCAGCCATAAACTTACAGAAGTGCCAGAATGAAGTGTTTGTGAGACTAGTCTTGTTGCACAATTTGTTTTGTTTCATTCTCTGAAAGCTGATTGCCTATAGAGAGCACAAACTATTCTGTGCAGTCCTTGCCTCCTTTACCTGTGCTGAATCATGCTGTATGTGCATGAACTCATTCCGAGTTTGGTTAGGTTCCTTCCAGGCTTTATTAGTATTACTGTTAAATCAGTGTGGGTTTTGCAGAAGTTACTGCCTTGATGATGGAGAGACACTTGAAGGTACAAGCATCACATCCTTGTATAGGTTACAATATTGTTTTATACCACTATGTCATCCAGTCTCCATACACATCTCTCGTATATTAGATATTTACTTATTTTAGGTAGAAATAATGAAATCATTGTTTACATGATGTAACATTGTAATACATTTGGTAATTAC
>NW_013696923.1:0-683 GCF_000517525.1 Limulus polyphemus | reverse complement strand
ATAGATAACTACGTTGTCTCATGATTCGTATATCACACATGTATTTAATATAGTTAACTACTATCATGATTCGTATATCATACATGTATTTACATATAGTTAACTACTGTCATGATTCGTATATCATACATGTATTTACATAGAGATAACTACTATCATGATTCGTATATCACACATGTATTTAATATAGTTAACTACTATCATGATTCGTATATCACACATGTATTTAATATAGTTAACTACGTTGTCTCATGATTCGTATATCACACATGTATTTACATATAGTTAACTACTGTCATGATTCGTATATCATACATGTATTTACATAGAGATAACTACTATCATGATTCGTATATCACACATGTATTTAATACAGTTAACTACGTTGTCTCATGATTCGTATATCACACATGTATTTAATATAGATAACTACGTTGTCTCATGATTCGTATATCACACATATATTTAATATAGTTAACTACTATCATGATTTGTATATCACATTTGTATTTAATATAGATAACTACTATCATGATTCTTATATCACACATGTATTTAATATAGTTAACTACTATCATGATTCGTATATCATACATGTATTTAATATAGATAACTATTATCATGATTCGTATATCACACATGTATTTAATATAGATAACTTCGTTGTCCCATGATTCGTATAT
>NW_013696922.1:0-683 GCF_000517525.1 Limulus polyphemus | reverse complement strand
CCATGGTCATATAACTACTAGTTTGTATTTATATGTTGCACAGAGTTTATTTTTCAAAATGTTTACATAGATTGTTAAATTTTCATCTCTCAACTGTCGGAGAAATGGACAGCAAGATGAAAGATTTAGTTCAGTTTTTAGGTTCATTACTAGCGATATCAATTATAAGTTTACTCGCGGCGCCCTCAGTGTGGTTCCGCACGCTTTATCGCACTTTGTTTAATAAGAATAAGAATGAAAAATAATGTTGGTGTATGAAAGTTATTTTCATAGACAGTTTAAAGCCTCTTTAACCATTGCCTGTAATAGGACTGTTATGTAAGAGGGCGTCTAAAGGAGATCAAGGCTACTTTTCCGAAAAGATTGTTAACCAAGGTCACGTCCTATATTTTGAGAGGAGATTCCGTGAATTAAGTGCAGATTGCGTGAGTTTTTTAATGTTAATATAATGAAATACCTCTTGTTCCTTTGTTGTGTCTATACGTTTAAAAGTGTTCTAATTTACATAACAAATATTAAATTAAATAAGCACCTAAGACGTTGAGAAACTAGTTCTAAATATTTTTTAAAGGGAGGACTGTATATATAACGTTGATGATTCGTTAAGTAGAATTTCAGTGATTATTAATTGAACTTTTTTTATGTACATAAACATATTTGTGTGCAATATAAATTAAAGTGCC
>NW_013696921.1:0-683 GCF_000517525.1 Limulus polyphemus | reverse complement strand
CCTCATCTGATATAACTTTACATAGCAGTATAGTTATTTTCTCAAGTTTTATCGGGTTTACCATGTTTAAAGTTAATGAATGGTAGGACTTCTTATAAACAGAACGCCTCATCTGATATAACTTTACATAACAGTGTAGTTATTTTCTCAAGTTTTATCGGGTTTACCATGTTTAAAGTTAATGAATGGTAGAACTTCTTATAAACAAAACGCCTCATCTGATATAACTGTATGAATAACAGAGCTTAATTTCTACGACGTGATCCCTTTTAAGTAAGGTAGTATATGTGGTGAAACAACACAATAAAAACTAAATATACATTAAAATCTTTGTTATTCACAGACCCAATTCAGGTTTAAAGTACTTTATATGGTTGACACCTCAATCGCAAAAATATTTTGTTTATTATATACATTAAAATTTGTATAAATATCAATGCATGCATATATATATATACGTTTCTCTATAAGTACTATACCTCTAAATGTCTGTAGTCTTGCATGGATCATTTATTTAATTTCAATTCGTTTATTGTAATAAGGCTTACTTCTTTATGGTCTCTGAGTTTTTCCTCCAACATAGACTTCAAAAAATGCAATCGATCTCCTCTTGTTTTGTGGGCAGAATACTCGATATGTAATTCTCTAAATCTGTGAACAAATAACTTAGTTTTCTATCATCA
>NW_013696920.1:0-683 GCF_000517525.1 Limulus polyphemus | reverse complement strand
AATAACCTTTGCTATAGCTTTGCGCAAATATTATAAAACAAACAACAATTTCTAATTTAAACTATTATGGTACGAGATTTGTATTTAGAATATGAAGGAGTTAACTACACTGTGTAACCGAAGTAGTGTAATTACTGCCTTGTGTAACCGAAGTTAACGTAGAACTAGGTTGATAACTAAAAATGTAGAGTATGTAATTACTACAATGTGTAACCGAAGCTAATGTGGAACTAGGTTGATAACTAAAAATGTAGAGTATGTAATTACTACAATGTGTAACCGAAGCTAATGTGGAACTAGGTTGATAACTAAAAAATGTAGAGTATGTAATTATTACACTGTGTAACCGAAGCTAACGTAGAACTAGGTTGATAACTAAAAATGTAGAGTATGTAATTACTACAATGTGTAACCGAAGCTAACGTAGAACTAGGTTGATAACTAAAAATGTAGAGTATGTAATTACTACAATGTGTAACCGAAGCTAATGTGGAACTAGATTGATAACTAAAAAATGTAGAGTATGTAATTACTACAATGTGTAACCCGAAACTAACGTGGAACGACGTTGATAACTAGAAAGTTAAGAACATGTAATTACTACTTTGTGTAATCCAATCTGGTACGGAACGACGTTGATAACTAGAAAGCTAAGAACATGTAATTACTACATTGTGTAATTC
>NW_013696919.1:0-683 GCF_000517525.1 Limulus polyphemus | reverse complement strand
GTTTTCAATAGTCTGTGGTTTAGTATAAGTTCAAAGACTGTACTCTTCATTCTCTGTTTTCAATAGTCTGTGGTTTAGTATAAGTTCAAAGACTGTACTCTTCATTCTCTGTTTTCAACAGTCTGTGGTTTAGTATAAGTTCAAAGACTGTATTCTTCATTCTCTGTTTTCAACAGTCTGTGGTTTAGTATAAGTTCAAAGACTGTACTCTTCATTCTCTGTTTTCAATAGACTGTGGTTTAGTATAAGTTCAAAGACTGTATTCTTCATTCTCTGTTTTCAGTAGTCTGTTTTGAAAACAGAGAATGAAGAGTACAGTCTTTGAACTTATACTAAACCTAGTCTGTGGTTTAGTATAAGTTCAAAGACTGTACTCTTCATTCTCTGTTTTCAATAGTCTGTGGTTTAGTATAAGTTCAAAGACTGTACTCTTCATTCTCTGTTTTCAATAGTCTGTGGTTTAGTATAAGTTCAAAGACAATGATTTAGTACATGCTTCAAATAATGTACTTTTGTTCTTTATATTCAACAAACTGTGGTTTAGCATATGTTTCAAAGATTGTATTTTTCACTCTCTGTATTTTCAACAGATTGTGGTCTAGTATATGTTTCAAATATTGTATTTTTTACTCCATTTTCAACAGATGATGGTTTATTAATAAATTATTGGGACTAATACATCA
>NW_013696918.1:0-683 GCF_000517525.1 Limulus polyphemus | reverse complement strand
ATAACGCCCCCACGGCTGAAAGGACGAGAATGTTTGAGGTTTATATAAGAGACGTGGAATTTGTTAGCATAAATTGGTTATGCTATACAAATACATAGTTATGATAATTCAGAATTGAAGGTTTGAAAAGTGAAACAAATCGCGTTATACAGGAGATGTTTTTGCTTTCTTTTTTGTACTCACTTAGTGAACATGGATAGTGTGCTAATTCAAATATTTGCAGTTACATTATACATATAATAAACACATCAACGATAGACAGCTTTGACAAAATGTTACTTTAAGTGAAAGAAATCATATATAATTCTATTACAAAACAGCTCCATATTGTAACAATAGGAACCAATTCTCCATCTAATATTTCATTCTACTGGGCGGGCTACAAACTTCACTGAGCACTAATTTTCTGTCCATGATTTACAAAAGACACTCTTCTTTAAAAGCTGAACAGCCCTTTCTTTGGAGGGGCCGTTGGTGCTTCTACTCCTGCCTCATGTATGTATATGGTAATGTTCAGATTGTAGACCTTTGTTTTCCACACGAAATAATTACCTACTGAATAATTTGTGGAAGGCCCATTACTTTCGATGCGGGTACCTGCAAGATTGCAGCAAGGCCGCGCATGCGCGCCGCTTAACAAGAACATCGATAACGCTAAGTAGCTTAGGCCGAGTGAGGTCCAA
>NW_013696917.1:0-683 GCF_000517525.1 Limulus polyphemus | reverse complement strand
AGCCACTATCCATCTTTATTATAAGACCTGCCAGCTACTATCCATCTATCATAAAAGACCTACATGCCACGTTCCAACTATAATAAAAGACCTGCCAGTCACTATCCATATATCATTAAAGACCTACCAGTAACTATCCATCTATCATTAAAGACCTTCCAGTCACTATCCATCTATAATAATAGACCTACCAGCAATTATCCATCTGTAATAAAAACTTACCAGCCACAATCCATCTGTAACAAAAGACCTTCCAGCCACAATCCTTCTGTAATAAAAGACATACCAGCCACTCTCTATCTATAGTAAAAGACCTGTCAGCCGCTATCCATCTATAATAAAACACCTATCAGTAGTGGCTGGTAGGTCTTTTATTATAGATTGATAGTGACTGTTAGGTCTTTATAGTGGCTGGTATGTCTTTCATTATATATGGATAGTGGCTGGTAGGCCATATATAATGAGAGACCTGCCAGTAACTATCCATCTATCGTTAAAGACCTACCAGTCATTATCTATCTATCATTAAAGACCTTCCAGTCACTATCCATCTATAATAAAAGACCTACCAGCAACTATCCATATGTAATAAAAGACCTACAAGCCATTCTCTATCTATAGTAAAAGACCTATCAGCCACTATCCATATATAATAAAACACATTCCAGTCACTATCCATCTAT
>NW_013696916.1:0-683 GCF_000517525.1 Limulus polyphemus | reverse complement strand
CAGATTTGTATGTATCTCCGCATGGACCCCAACGCCCCAAAAATCCACAAAACGCAAAACTGAAAATGTGTATGCATTACCACAAGAACCCAATGAACTTCCATACCAGTTTTGGTGAAGATCCAACCACACCCTGCGAAGTAGCTACATGGACATACAACAGATAGTACTATTATATTTATATAGATATATATTAAAATATATTACTAAATATATCAAAACCATTAATAAACAACTTCTCTTTATTTTTAGTTTGTGTGTTTAAGTGCTAAGGTACACGATGGGCCAACTGCGCTTTGGTTACTGCGGGTTATCGAACCTTGATTTTTAGTGTTATAAGCGCTCAAGTGTACCGGCGAGCGACTGGGAGGTACCTGTCATTTTTTATGGTATTAACTGTTATAAATTGTTACAGATTTCCATGAAATACCTAGGAGAAACAGAAAGCTTTGTAATAATAACTTCACAAATATCATAGGCTAATTTCCAGACAGTGAGGATTTCCCTGAGTCTTTTTTATGTATACGTTAATAACTGAAAAACAGTGACAGAAACATATTTTGTTTTGTTTACAAGAACGACCTTGTTAATATCGACGTGCTATTTTGTTATAACAATCGTGAATTTTTTCACCTTTTCTACTTTTACTGATTTGTTAAAAAAATACAATATAATCAGGCTGA
>NW_013696915.1:0-683 GCF_000517525.1 Limulus polyphemus | reverse complement strand
GTACATGCTGAAGGTTTGGGAACATATTCCTTCATCTGTTATTTCGAACAATCCAGTTGTAGTTAACATGTTTACTGTGTTGATACAATGACAAGTGTTTCTCAAGTTTAAAGAAGTATATATACCTGTTAAAGCCAGAAACAGTAAATCTTCATTAGTCCCAGTCAAATACGTGGTGTCTCCAAATATTACCAAACACTTCTTGCACTGGATGACCCCATGGCTCATGTCAGAGGAAGCAGAGAAATCAAGGTCTTCAGCTACAAATTTATCATCATGCCTTGACCTTGTGGGTGCCTCGGCAACATCAGTTTTGGTAGCCATCACTATAGTAATGAAATTTTACAAGGTCTCTATTTAGATACATTAGATACATCACTATGTCACTATTCAGGTGACTAACCAGGTCTTTTGGGGTCTCTATTTAGATACATTAGGTACATCACTATGTCACTATTCAGGTAACTAGCCAGGTCTTTTGGGGTCTCTATTTAGATACATTAGGTACATCACTATGTCACCATTCAGGTGACTAACCAGGTCTTTTGGGGTCTCTATTTAGATACATTAGGTACATCACTATGTCACTATTCAGGTAACTAGCCAGGTCTTTTGGGGTCTCTATTTAGATACATTAGGTACATCACTATGTCACCATTCAGGTAACTAACCCAGTCTTTTCA
>NW_013696914.1:0-683 GCF_000517525.1 Limulus polyphemus | reverse complement strand
AGAGAAAGTGTTGATACACATGGTATTGTAACAAGAAACTAGAGAGAAAGCGCTGATACACATGGTATTGTAACAAGAAACTAGAGAGAAAGTGCTGATACACATGGTATTGTAACAAGAAACTAGAGAGAAAGCGCTTTAGATGGAACGTGCTGATACACATGGTATTGTAACAAGAAACTAGAGAGAAAGCGCTGATACACATGGTATTGTAACAAGAAACTAGATGGAACGTGCTGGTACAGATGGTGTTGTACCTAGAAATTAAAGAACGTATTGGTACAGATGGTATCACATGTAAAACTTATTTCTAGTCTTCGTCATTACCGAAATTTATGTATGTGTTTCAGTTTTTTGACAAAGTTACTGGTTAAACCTTTTAGTAGACTAGGAATTAGCCTAGTCTACTGCTAGTCCATCTTTTTCAAACTTAATTGCCTTTGTTTATTAATGTAGCAAATAAACCCCTTAACCGTGACGTCATAAGACTTATGTTTGAATTGTTAGCCCAAGAAATCATAGAGAGGTTTAACTAGCTTAAGCTACACGTTAAAAATAATTTGTTCGCAAGGCATGAATAGAAAGGCTGTAAGGCCATCAAACGTGTTTGTTTAATCAGTTAAGTAAACAGCAGTGACGTCAGATTCTTAGTGATAACTGACCTTTAATACATATCCTGTCGT
>NW_013696913.1:0-683 GCF_000517525.1 Limulus polyphemus | reverse complement strand
GTGTAAGAGCTGAGCTACATCCAACAGTGTAGGAGCTGAACTACTTCCAACAGTGTAACAACTGAACTAAATGGAACAGTGTAGGAACTGAGCTACATCCAACAGTGTAGGAGCTGAGCTACATCCAACAGTGTAGGAGCTGAGCTACATCCAACAGTATAACAACTGAACTACATGGAACAGTGTAGGAGCTGAGCTACATCCAACAGTATAACAACTGAACTACATGGAACAGTGTAGGAGCTGAGCTACATCCAACAGTATAACAACTGAACTACATGGAACAGTGTAGGAGCTGAGCTACATCCAACAGTATAACAACTGAACTAAATGGAACAGTGTAGGAGCTGAGCTACATCCAACAGTATAACAACTGAACTAAATGGAACAGTGTAGGAGCTGAAATAACAACTGAACTAAATGGAACAGTGTTGGAGCTGAGCTACATCCAACAGTGTAAGAGCTGAGCTACATCCAACAGTGTAGGAGTTGAGCTACTTCCAACAGTGTAGGAGCTGAACTACTTCCAACAGTGTAACAACTGAACTAAATGGAACAGTGTAGGAGCTGAGCTATATCCAACAGTATAACAACTGAGCTACATGGAACAGTGTTGGAGCTGAACTACATCCAACAGTATAACAACTGAACTAAATGGAACAGTGTAGGAGCTGAACTACTTC
>NW_013696912.1:0-683 GCF_000517525.1 Limulus polyphemus | reverse complement strand
ACTATAAACTATTCCACTGAATAACTTACTTCCAATACAATACGACGCTGTAACAGCTACTGGACGATTGATCTAAGATAAATAAACAAACTTATCTTTAAATTTCCACAGTTGAAAATGATGTAGCAACAGTGCAATCATCTTCTGTTTAAAAGCTGGTTTTCACAGCTTGATGGCATGAGATTGTAGCATTCTAAGTTGGAAATCTTCTCTGGAATGGAGAATAACCCGGAAGAAACTGGAGTTAGGTACAATATTATATTTGTTTAGACGGTGGTTGATAATACTATTGGTGTTGTAGTCTTAGTATCACAGTGTCCTTTTATTCGGATGCAAAGCCTTCTTGTGGTTGATCCGATACATCTCTGGTTATACCTCGGGCACGTGAAGTCTTATCTCACAAGCGAGATGTTGAATGGATGTTCATGTTTTAAAAAGATAGGGTATACTTATCATTAAAGCTACCAGAAATACACTTTTATTGGACTTTATCCATAATTTGAAAGTTTCATTCCTTCAATTTGCAAAGAAAATCTGATTAAAACTCTGTTATATAGATTTAGATACCAGAAAGTCAAAATCTTTTTGAATCAGAGGTTGAGAACATTAAAGAAATGATCAGAAGAAATTGTTTTCCGTCGTCCCTAAATACAATAACCCAGACCAAAACTGGAAAATTATAT
>NW_013696911.1:0-683 GCF_000517525.1 Limulus polyphemus | reverse complement strand
TCGTAACAATATCTAAATGAGCAGATTAGATCTGATAACCATTTCACGACATCTGTTTATCGTAAGAAAACATGTATAGGCCTACATACTCAATTTGACAGTTTATTCCAGACTTCTTTAAACGTAACCTTATTCTCGGTCTTCTCAATATAGCATGTAACATCTGTTCTAACTACCCCTCTCTCTTCATACCGAAATATCCACCTTAGATAATATTCTAATAAACAAGAGCTATCCTATTCAAAGCCTAACACACAAGTTCCTTTTTAACAGAATTGAACCTTTAAAGAAACCACATACATGTACTGTAGAACAATTACCCATTAAGACTGATTGTTCCTGTTTTAGCTGAAACAAGTTTCATAGTGAAGTCACAAATTTTAAGAATACTTAAAACTTTTTATCCTTAGAATAAACTACAAATGATATTCAAATCAGCTTTCAAGATGCAAAATCTATTCAGGTCTAAAAACTCCTTATCTACCCCTATGTGTTCCAGGGTCGTGTATAAATACAAAACTATACGCCAATTACACCTGTGTATTAAGCAGAGCTGGTAAAAAAACAACTGAAATCCACCAGACTACACAATTCTCACACGTAGTGAAAAAAAACCCCACCTTGTTTTGATAAAAAAAAATTCAAAGTCATCTTATCTGGATCATCCAATATTGAACTATTCA
>NW_013696910.1:0-683 GCF_000517525.1 Limulus polyphemus | reverse complement strand
CTGAATATGGGAAAATGCATTCGTGATAAAGAAAGAAAAAGAGCATTAGGTCAAAAATTAATTTTAGTAACTTAGGATTCGTGCCATTGAGTCCACATATTTATAGATGGCGCCACAATATTCTTAGCTTTGAAGAGATTAAAACCAGATTATAAGCCAAAATGTTATAAATGTTGTCCAGGAATCTATCAATGGCGTGGTCTTATGAAAACCAGAATCCGTATTAGTAAATTTGAAATTCAAATACTAGTATATAGATTAAGGTTCAGTTGGAGGCAATATCTCTTATTATAAAGTAAGATGGATACAATATTGAGTAGTTATGTAAAAGTTTCTCGTATCTGTTGTGAGAACTCATGACTGTTTCGATGACTCTTACATGTGCTAACTGCTCTAGAAAGACAGTACACTCATTTAGTTTCCAACATCGATCGTTTGTTGATTTGACTTTATGGCTATGATTCCTGTAGAATTGTGTGACAGCGTTGTCTGCCGGAGGAAGGTGGAAGATTCTGATGGAAGTAAGCCAGCGTTGTCTGTTTGTGAAAGTTAAAGTTTCTGATAGAAGTAAGACAGCGTTGCCTGCTGGAGAAAGGTAAAGTTTCTGATAGAAGTAAGACAGTGTTATCTATTGGTGAAAGGTAAAGTTTCTGATAGAAGTAAGACAGCGTTGCCTGCTGGAG
>NW_013696909.1:0-683 GCF_000517525.1 Limulus polyphemus | reverse complement strand
GTAAATTAGTAACACTTTAAGAACCATATAAAAAGTGTGAATGTGGAAATTCATATTTTTAAGTAAGACAAATTTCCCACTTCTAAATCAACATTGTCTACTGAAAGGGACCTGCAATTGCATACCTTGCATGAGGTCCTGATATTATTATTTAAATCATTTAAAAACGCAGCAATCCCTGCATCTTCTGAATATGCATACACAATGAAAACAATGGATATAAGGTCCATTTACCTAATTTCACCATATTAATTAAGATCGTGTTTATTATCTCAAAAACGTCATGGTGCAAGTTAATCTGTTACCTTTAGGAGTTGCACCTACATGTTTGATAGATAGTCTAACCCCTAGTAACAAGGTTGGCAAAAACATTCATGTTGAGGAAACGTACCATTTACGATGGAAAGAGACATGACGAAACAAGACCCGCCATTCTTACAAGGATCGTCTGAACACTTCAGCGACCGGAGAAAGTAACTGAAGTTGAATATAAGTAACAATTTTCCAATTTTTAATCACCCTAAAGACAACCCATTAAACAACAAAAACTTTGAGGTTTTAAGACTACATCTCTTCTGCACGTGGACTTTGCCTCTTGATAATACGGCGCTTCTTGGAATAATAACTATATGCTGTACTTGTATGCCACTACCTCCGACGAGAATTTTCTATCGATAATAAAA
>NW_013696908.1:0-683 GCF_000517525.1 Limulus polyphemus | reverse complement strand
TTAGTAAAACGACAACACAGATGTCGTAAAAATAGCTTGTAAAGACTGATTAATGTAACATAACAAACAACGTTGAAGTTATATCATTGGTTATAATAAAGACTGACTAATATAACATAACAAACAACCTTGAAGTTATATCATTGGTTGTAGTAAACACCGCCTAGTATAACACAACAAACAATCTTGAAATGATATTATTGGTTATAATAAAGACTGACTAATATAACATAACAAACAACCTTGAAGTTATATCATTGGTTGTAGTAAACACCGCCTAGTATAACACAACAAACAATCTTGAAATGATATTATTGGTTATAATAAAGACTGACTAATATGACACAACAAACAACGTTCAAGTTATATTATTGGTTATAATAAAGACTGATTAATGTAACATAACAAACAACCTTGAAGTTATATTATTGGTTGTAATAAACACCGCCTAGTATAACATAACAAACAACCTTGAAGTTATATTATTGGTTATAATAAAGACTGATTAATGTAACATAACAAACAACGTTGAAGTTATATTGTTGGTTGTAATAAAGACTGACTAATGTAACATAACAAACAATCTTGAAATGATATTATTGGTTATGATAAAGACTGACTAATATGACACAACAAACAACGTTGAAATTATATTATTGGTTGTAATAAAGACTGACTAATGT
>NW_013696907.1:0-683 GCF_000517525.1 Limulus polyphemus | reverse complement strand
GTATAACACTCTTTCTCACTAGAACGTAAGTATAACACTCTTTCTCACTAGAACTTCAGTATTATACTGAAGTTCTAGTGAGAAAGTGTGTTATACTGAAGTTCTAGTGAGAAAGAGTGTTATACTTAAGTTCTAGTGAGAAAGAGTGTTATACTGAAGTTCTAGTGAGAAAGAGTGTTATACTGAAGTTCTAGTGAGAAAGATTAAGTTCTAGTGAGAAAGAGTGTTTTCAGTATAACACACTTTCTCACTAGAACGTAACTTTCTCACTAGAACACTAGAACTTAAGTATAACACGAGAAAGTGTGTTATACTTACGTTCTGTAAGTTCTAATAATAAAATACTTTGCAAGTTATTCATTGATTCCAACAACATAATGATAACCGTTCGTTTTCTTATAGTACAGAAGATAAAAGTTTATCCCGAAGACAACATGATACCTGACATAAACAGAAACTCGCGCCCTTCAGATGTTTATATCATTTACGGTATGCTCATATTAAGATGACCTGTGTGGCATGCGTCATGAACTTTGGAAGAATCAGAAAAGCTGTAGAATAAAGTCTCAGAATTTACTGAACTTTGACCTTAACATGATTTTGAGGGTTTCTTAGTTCAAGAATGTTAATTCATTTTATGACCCTACGGTTAATTAAAATATTCAGGTTCTTGATAATAAGGT
>NW_013696906.1:0-683 GCF_000517525.1 Limulus polyphemus | reverse complement strand
TCGTGTTACTTGCTGGAGTAAAACATCTACACAACGATAACAAACTCAGATAATTCGTGTTACTTGCCGGAGTAAAACATCTACACCAAGCTAACAAACTCAGATAATTCGTGTTACTTGCCGGAGTAAAACATCTACACAAAGATAACAAACTCACATAATTCGTGTTACTTACCGGAGTAAAACATCTACACAAAGATAACAAACTCAGATTATTCGTGTTACTTGCAGGAGTAAAACATCTACACAAAGATAACAAACTCAGATAGTTCGTGTTACTTGCCGGAGTAAAACATCAACACAACGATAACGAACTCAGATTATTCGTGTTACTTGCCGGAGTAAAACATCTACACAAAGATAACGAACTCAGATTATTCGTGTTACTTACCGGAGTAAAACATCTACACAAAGATAACGAACTCAGATTATCTTTGTGTAGATGTTTTACTCCGGCAAGTAACACGAATAATCTGAGACTCCGGCAAGTAACACGAATAATCTGAGTTTGTTAAAACATCTACACAAAGATAACAAACTCAGATTATTCGTGTTACTTGCCGGAGTAAAACATCTACACAACGATAACAAACTCAGATAGTTCGTGTTACTTGCCGGAGTAAAACATCTACACAAAGATAACAAACTCAGATAGTTCGTGTTACTTGCCGGAGTAAAACATC
>NW_013696905.1:0-683 GCF_000517525.1 Limulus polyphemus | reverse complement strand
TTCAGTGTGTTTGTTGTATTCAATACATTTTATACATATATATTTATATATATTATGATATTTGGAGACAACAAATCAAACAAGACGTAGAAGAAGAAAATATTAAAGCTTGTTTATATTGATAACCCTCCTTTGATTGGGTTATTAGGTCGATATATTAGTTGTTTTACCATCTGCTGCCAAGAGGAAAAGGTTCTAACTAAATCCAACACTGGAGCACCCAAAATATATCATGAGCTATCCAGGTTGAGACCAACAACCTTGAGTGTAAATTTAAACTTAAATCATTTCTGAATTAAAGTATTTTCTGTTATATCACCAACATTTTTAATAAAACACAAACCTCTTTAATCAACGGAGACTCTAACTTAATAAATCAAAAAATATTTTTCCAGTTTTGTTGTATATACATTTCATTTTATGCTTTCAGTACTTAGATTACAACAATTTTAAGTTAAAATTTTGTTGCTAAGCAACATGACATAACAGTCATGTTTGGAAAGCATTGTTATCAAAACGCACTGTCTTTTCTATATATTAGATGTCGTTATACAAAGGACTACATGACTATTTTATTGTGTATATTCCGATCTCATTTTAGCATAAAATTATAACCTATATACTTTCCTTGCTAAGCAACATGACATAAAAGCTATTGTTGGAACACGTTGTTACCAAAATGC
>NW_013696904.1:0-683 GCF_000517525.1 Limulus polyphemus | reverse complement strand
TGACTTTTAGTAATATCAACAGATGTAGAATATTGACAAGACATTGACTTTTAGTGATAGAAACAGGTGTAGAATGTTGACAATAAGTGATACCAACACACGTAGAATATTGACTTTTAGTGATACCAACACACGTAGAATATTGACTTTTAGTGATACCAACACACGTAGAATATTGACAATATTGACTTTTAGTGATACCAACACACGTAGAATATTGACAATATTGACTTTTAGTGATACTAACAGATGTAGAATGTTGACAAGATTGTCTTTTAGTGATACCAACAGATGTAGAATGCTGACAATATTGACTTTTAGTGATAGAAACAGGTGTAGAATGTTGACAATATTGACTTTTAGTGATTCCAACAGATGTAGAGTGTTGTGTTGGTATCACACATGTAGAATGTTGACAATATTGACTTTTGGTGATTCCAACACATGTAGAATGTTGACAATATTGACATTTGGTGATTCCAACACATGTAGAATGTTGACAATATTGACTTTTGGTGATTCCAACAGATGTAGAATGTTGACAATATTGACTTTTGGTGATTCCAACAGATGTAGAATGTTGACAATATTGACTTTTAGTGATAGAAACAGGTGTAGAATGTTGACAATATTGACTTTTAGTTATTCCAACAGATGTAGAATGTTGACAATATTGACTTTTA
>NW_013696903.1:0-683 GCF_000517525.1 Limulus polyphemus | reverse complement strand
TGTACTCAGTATGTCTATAAATACATCCTTAAAAAATCTAATAGTTTCACTACTAGTAACACAGCGTTACTTTACTGGTTTCAGTTACTTAATCCTCAGGATGCCAAGATTGACTGGGTTCCCGTGTATATAAAACGTCTGATGTCAGTTATAATAATCTCGCACTTGCTATAATTAAAGGTAATTTGCCAGTTGTTCTCGAACTTATCAATTGTCCAAGTCATTGTGTCATACAACAACATTCTGAGGCAGCTAGAAATAAACAAGAGCTTATTATCACCAGTATCATTAATGGAAATTAGAAAAAGCAGACTTAGTAGTTAGGGCACTCGACTCGCAATCTTAGGGTCGCAGGTTCGAATCCTATCCCCCGAACATGCTCGCTCTTTCACTCGTGGGGGTGTTATAATATGACATTCAATCTCACTATTTGTTGGTAATGAGTAGTCGAAGAGTTGGCGGTGGGTGATGTTGACTAGCTATCTTCCCTCTAATCTAAATGTAATTTACGAACCTAAACCTAACCTAAACCTAACCTAACCTAAACCTAACCTAAACCTCAACCTCAACCTAACCTAACCTAACCTAACCTAAACTAAACTAAACTAAACTAAACCTAACCTAACCTAAACCTAACCTAATCCTAAACCTAACCTAAACCTAACCTAACCCTAACCTAACCT
>NW_013696902.1:0-683 GCF_000517525.1 Limulus polyphemus | reverse complement strand
AATAGATGACACTTACTATTAACAAAGTAACCTTTACAACAGATGACACTTACTATTAACCGAGTAACCTTCACAATAGATGACACTTACCATTAACAAAGTAACCTTCACAATAGATGACACTTACTATTAACCAAGTAACCTTCACAATAGATGACACTTACCATTAACCAAGTAACCTTCACAATAGATGACACTTACTATTAACAAAGTAACCTTTACAACAGATGACACTTACTATTAACCGAGTAACCTTCACAATAGATGACACTTACCATTAACAAAGTAACCTTCACAATAGATGACACTTACTATTAACAAAGTAACCTTCACAATAGATGACACTTACCATTACCCAAGTAACCTTCACAATAGATGACACTTACTATTAACCAAGTAACCTTCACAATAGATGACACTTACCATTAACAAAGTAACCTTCAGAATAGATGACACTTACTATGAACCAAGTAACCTTCACAACAGATGACACTTACTATTAACAAAGTAACCTTCACAACAGATGACATTTACCATTAACAAAATAACCTTCACAAAGATGACACTTACCATTAACCATGTAACCTTCAGAATAGATGACACTTACTATGAACCAAGTAACCTTCACAACAGATGACACTTACTATTAACAAAGTAACCTTCACAACAGATGACATTTACCA
>NW_013696901.1:0-683 GCF_000517525.1 Limulus polyphemus | reverse complement strand
GATTCATTATTTATTGTGTTTAGGCTATGGAAAGGTATGGCGATGTAATTTTTCAAACTTTTTCTTTTCATTGGTAAACTTTTTATATTAGTGTAAAATTAAAGGCTGTCATAAAGAGATATAAGTTTCTTTTATTTTGAACTAATTTTATATGAGACTTAACCAGTCACCCCATTTATAAAATAAAACTTCCAGAAATATCTTGTTTGCACACGTGACTCATTTTCATAGATCAACAGATTTCTTTCAAACATAATAAAATAAAATTCAGTTTAACAGGTGTTTAATATAAGTATAAAATATTGTTTGCAAATCCATTCATTCATACAAACCTTCTTTTGTACATCAACGTCTTGCAATTTTGTACTGGAATATTTTTGACCAGAAAATGAAAATACTTATTGTTATAAAAATATATGCAAAAGCCAGGGATAATTCAATAAAGACAGTGAATTTTTACGAAGACGGGGGCAATTATTTATGCATTGTGCCATAAAATTGTCTTTCGTCTTTGCCCCCAGTGGCACAGCGATATGTCTGTGGACTTACAATGCTAGAAACAGGGTTTCGTTACCCGTGATGGGCAGTGCACAGATAGCCCATTGTGTAACTTTGTGCTTAATTGCAAACAAATAAACTTTCGGCTTTAGCCGATTTCACAGAAATTAGGATATTTTCGAAAG
>NW_013696900.1:0-683 GCF_000517525.1 Limulus polyphemus | reverse complement strand
TATTTTATTCCTGCTTAAATACATTTTTTTTTTATAAATTACAATCTTTTGTTGATTCAGAATTTCGCGCAAACTTACATAATGATATCTATACACAGCAGTGACTAATGTCGAAATAACAGACAAGGCAGCTAATGAACAGCGTCGACCAACAGTTCTTGTTCGAATGAATTGTGGGATCGGAGTGTTGCTCTTATAATGCACCCACGACGACTCCATAGAGCGATGGGTACTTTTGTAGCAATGAGACGCGAAACGTGAACCCTCTGAGTCACATTTAGGGAACGATTTAACAATAACTACATTTTTGATTGTTGTTTTCATTCTCACCTTTCCTCTAGTTAAATAGTAAAGCGATCCTATCCAAAAACGTTCAATTCTTCAGACACTTGTTGAACCATTTAATAATAAGCACACATGGTGCGTGTCATAACAGTGATACTTCTACTTCTTATAAGAAAGCAGTGTTTTCTAAGTAACATCTAAATTAATTAACGTGTAAACCGTAACCAAAAACACAATACAAAGTGTTCGCTTCATACATTTTTCCGTGTTCAGTCTTCAGTTTGTTAATTAACATGTTCGAATTTTTTTTTTTTTTTACCCCTCGGTCTTTAATGACGCTTAATTCTTTGAGCTGACCCAAAAAGAATTATTAATGAATTAAGTAAAAACTGGTTAAT
>NW_013696899.1:0-683 GCF_000517525.1 Limulus polyphemus | reverse complement strand
GCCATTTCATCCGATTTTATATCCCTTACCAGTAATACGCTATTTACTTGATGTCATTGATCGATAAAGAATCTTAATAGCAACCTTGGGACATGCTGGCCTTTCGAAGCTTAATATTTCGTTTTTGTAGTTGTTGTTGTTGTTGTTATTAAGCACAAAGCTACAGAAAGGACTATCTGCGCTCTGCCCACCACGGGCTGTATATGAGTAATAATTCTTTAAATATCTCTTTTATCATAACATCGTGTGGTTTGTATCTTTATTTCATTCGCCTGTTCTAAATGTTACCTGTTTCAGTCTGCTTATACATGCATACTACATACAGATATATATAATTATATTCAAATCTGCAGAAAAGCAACAACAAAAAAATAAAAACACCGCCACAAGACAAAATATCCAACACAGGGGCACAAATAATAAGGTGGATCATTATGTGAGGTGGTTGGTTTTTGCTTCAGGTACCGGCGGAAGTAAGTCTCAAATTACGTTGGGGGGTACATCATCTTGCGATTATATATATATATAAGCTTATCAAAAAATAGATCCATGAATGTACCAAACAGTTTATTGGCCCGGCGGTTAGGACACTCGAATCGCAATCTGCGGGTCGCAGGTTCGAATCCCCGTCACACCGAAACATGTTTACCCGGTATCCGGACTAGGACGCACGTTCTACTCCC
>NW_013696898.1:0-683 GCF_000517525.1 Limulus polyphemus | reverse complement strand
GAAACGTTACTGAGACGGGGTCTTCCAGAAATCATGCTACGACATAACATATACTGTTATACAGTGGATATTATATAAAACAGAAACGTTACTGAGACGGGGTCTTCCAGAAATCATGCTACGACATAACATATACTGTTATACAGTGGATATTATATAAAACAGAAACGTTACTGAGACGGGGTCTTCCAGAAATCATGCTACGACATAACATATACTGTTATACAGATTATATCACAGAATGTTTTCACCGTTCAAGGATTCTAAATGAATAAATATCGTATTAAACATTAATATTCCAAAAATTGTTCAATCTCGAAGTCAAAGAAGGTCCAGTTCAATGTACAGTTTGTGTTATTGCACGGTTTGAGTTTCATCACAGGTTTTCTGTATGAAGTATGTTTGGTAAAAAATGAATCCTGTAGAGGTTTTACTAAAAGCTAATGGATTTTCTTAATTACTCAACATTATATTTTAGACACGTTCACAACTAAATATAACGAACGAACACAGTATGATACGATGTGGTGATGTCACGCAAGACCTGCCTTCATATGGTGCCGTTATGGAAGACCTGGTTTATATGGTGCCTTTATGGAAGATCTGGGTTTATATGGTGCCTTTATGGAAGACCTGGATTTATATGATGCTGTTAAATAAGATCTGGATTTATATGGTGCCGT
>NW_013696897.1:0-684 GCF_000517525.1 Limulus polyphemus | reverse complement strand
ATTCGAGATACAACATCAATTTTAAACTCATGCAGGTGATGTCATTATTTCTTTATGAAACTCTATCATAATTATTTATAGATATTGATACGTTCAAACCAAGGTAAAGATGTTGATATGTAAGTTTTTCTTTATTCGAATGAATTTGTAAAGGAATCAAGTAATCGCAGAAAGATATTTTATAATTTATCGAAGTAATCTTTCTTTATTGCTTTACATACATTAAGATCATGCTGGTCCTGACACTAAGGTAATGTAAGTCCACAAGGTAAGATCATGCTGGTCCTGACACTAAGGTAATGTAAGTCCACAAGGTAAGGTCATGCTGGTCCTGACACTAAGGTAATGTAAGTCCACAAGGTAAGGTCATGCTGGTCCTGACACTAAGGTAATGTAAGTCCACACAGTAAGGTCATGATGGTCCTGACACTAAGGTAATGTAAGTCCACAAGGTGAGGTCATGCTTATCCTGACACTAAGGTAATGTAAGTCCACAAGGTAAGGTCATGCTGGTCCTGACACTAAGGTAATGTAAGTCCACAAGGTAAGGTCATGCTGGTCCTGACACTAAGGTAATGTAAGTCCACACAGTAAGGTCATGCTGGTCTGACACTAAGGTAATATAAGTCCACACAGTAAGGTCATGCTGGTCCGACACTAAGGTAATGTAAGTCCATAGAGTAA
>NW_013696896.1:0-684 GCF_000517525.1 Limulus polyphemus | reverse complement strand
CTCTGGTTGTAAAAAAAAGTCTACACTTGGAATTCACGTAATAAACAAATAACGTGCAAGTATGTGTATCTGTGACGATACAATAAGCCCGACATACTCGTTCTTTTGGGTTCAGTTTATTAATATACTTAGATCCAGCTGCTATTAGCAGGAACTTTCAGTCAACCAGATGCCCTGAACACCTACTAACTTGTCTTTACTGTGTCTCTCAGGTGTATGTTGTGCTCCTGCGTCAGTATGTGAGACACATTAGGAGTATAAATCATCGTCCACTAGGTGCTTCTATAAAAACTTTATTATAACGGCGTGACACATGCAAGAAAAAAGTATCGTTCTGGTGGTGTGTGTGTGCCACGTGGAAAGGAAGAACGTAGCTATAGTGATGAGTGTGACACAGAACATTGCTCTACACAGTTGTAAGTGATATGTTCGAACGCAAGCTTGTTATAGTGTGATGCCACGTGGAAAAAAAAAACGCTGCTACAGTAATGCACGTGACACAAGAAAACACAAAACGTTGTTTTATGGACGCGCACGACACATGAGGTTTATTGGTGTTTTTGACTGGCTTAAACACAAAGTTGTTCTAATGAATGTGTGAGGCACACAGAAAATAGTTTAATTCTTCTATCTGTGGGTGTGACACAAAAATATAGAACGTTACTATACTGTTATGTGCGACAC
>NW_013696895.1:0-684 GCF_000517525.1 Limulus polyphemus | reverse complement strand
AAAAAATATGTAGCTTACAGTGTTATACGGTTTAACAATGCCGGGCAACATCATGCAATTTGTCAATACCATAAATAACTTATTTAGCTTACAGTGTTATATGGCTTTCATAACGTAGAGTAATAGTATGTTAATACAATGAATTAAATTATTCAAGTGATATACATGGTTTTAAGAACGCATGATAACAGCGTGCAATTCGTTAAATAATAAGTAATTTCCAGTTAAATAACCAGGACGGGCTGAATTATCCAAGAATAACGCACTTATTTACTACTAAGACTTGGGGTCATTCTACGTAATAACCTAGTTTTGGAAACACTGAACACATTTACCATAAAAGTCTGAAAACTAAAACCTGAAACTGTTCTGAAGTCCTTCATCAGAGACCACTTGAAGGAAACGCTCATGATTTGAGAAAGCTCCTTAAGCCTTTTCTAAGGCTTAAACAGAATAATATATCATAATCTACAGATATTTCAGATATATATTTGAAGAGTAAAATATAATTTCGTTTCACATTATTGACCGGGGGAACATTCTGGAAGATTTATATTACAATAGTATACTGATATTATGATCCTCTGTGACCCTACTTTATTTGATCGACGACATTTATGGTGGTGACGTTTTAGATCAATGTTGATGACGTAAGTTCCAGAATAAACGTGCTTTACAAGAATT
>NW_013696894.1:0-684 GCF_000517525.1 Limulus polyphemus | reverse complement strand
TTCCTCAGTGTACAATAATTGTAAAATACTTCCTCAGTGTACAATATTTGTAGAATACTTCCTCAGTGTACAATAATTGTAAAATACTTCCTCAGTGTACAATATTTGTAGAATACTTCCTCAGTGTACAATAATTGTAGAATACTTCATCAGTGTACATTATTTGTAGAATACTTCCTCAGTGTACATTATTTGTAGAATACTTCCTCAGTGTACAGTAACTGTAGAATACTTCTTCAGTGTACAATAATTGTAGAATACTTCCTCAGTGTACAATATTTGTAGGATACTTCCTCAATGTACAGTAACTGTAGAATACTTCCTCAATGTACAGTAACTGTAGAATACTTCCTCAATGTACAGTAACTGTAGAATACTTCCTCAATGTACAGTAACTTTATTGTACACTGAGGAAGTATTCTACAAATATTGTACACTGAGGAAGTATTTTACAATTATTGTACACTGAGGAAGTATTCTACAAATATTGTACACTGAGGAAGTATTTTACAATTATTGTACACTGAGGAAGTATTCTACAAATATTGTACACTGAGGAAGTATTTTACAATTATTGTACACTGAGGAAGTATTCTACAATTATTGTACACTGAGGAAGTATTCTACTTGTAGAATACTTCCTCAGTGTACAATAATTGTAGAATACTTCCTCAGGGTACAATA
>NW_013696893.1:0-684 GCF_000517525.1 Limulus polyphemus | reverse complement strand
CATTGATAATGGATGAATCCAAATATATATATATATTAAGCCATGATTTTCTTTCTAAATTTTTAGTGTTGAGAGGGGAAAAACCGTGTATAGGTTATACGCTGATGAATTCAGAAGAACAAATAACTTGAACTAATGATAGACATTCTTTAAAATACTTATACAAATTATTTTTAGTTTGTTTCAGAATTTTCATGCAAAGCTACACAAAGGACTATCTGATCATACTCGTGCCTAATTTTGTACTGATAAACTAGAGGGAGCATAGCTAGTCAAAAGCATTCTCCGCCAACTCCTGGACTTCACTTATCTGACAGCATAATGGAATTTGACCGCCACTCTCAAATCACCCCATGGCCCCAAAGTTTGGATCACATTTTTGCAGAAACGAGCCACGGACCATGAACCCTATGATTCACAGATCGAACACGCTAATACCTTCTTTGCTTCCTGTGAATGAAGAACAATCCAGACACTATACACACCAAGAAATATTTTCATAACTTTGAATATATTATTTGACTTTTTCAACTCAAAAGCAATAACTAATAAAACCAAAAATATTAGTTACCTTTTATTCACCGAATCGCGTGTTTTTCATTAGTTCTAATTGAATAGTTGAGTAGTGTGAAAGATCACGAAATGCATTGGAATGTAGTTTTTGAAGTTAATCTGGTTGTTAAA
>NW_013696892.1:0-684 GCF_000517525.1 Limulus polyphemus | reverse complement strand
CAAAAATCTGGTCACTATTTGTTTGAACCAAAGAAGCACATGAATTTATTGCTATCTTTTTTAACTGACTATTTCTTGGCCAAGTAAGCACAATACCTTCACCAGGTTTAATTAAAGCATTACTTCAGAGTGGATGAGATGCAACAATATGTTATATAACAATAAGCAGAGCAGATATTAAATAAAGCTTTTTTATTGTTACATCAGGCAATGTAACTGGTTAATTAAAGGCAAATATAATAAAAATTGATAAACTGTGTTGTCATCAACAGTTTATTTTTACTTTTCAGTGGAAGCTAAAAGAAGAATCTACTTTAAGCTGAATGAATCGCCACATGGATCCCAGGAAAGAAATGTAACAACAGATTATTTGTATCATTTAGCCCAAAGTGATTCTTAAACATCTCATAATAAACAGTAATATTCAATATGTCATAAGAAAAACACACATACACAACATATCATGACAATGATATTACACATTCTTAAAAAGAAAACTCACTTAAATAATGACACTAACCATATTTGTAAAAAATTATGAACAGTCTAGCATATATTCAATTTACTCCATTAACTACAGTTAATCGTCAATTGTATAATTAGAGAATATAGCCAATAGCTAACATCACTAAATAGTGAACATAATATTATCAAGACAGACAAACAGCCATGCATATAGATTCT
>NW_013696891.1:1465-1684 GCF_000517525.1 Limulus polyphemus | reverse complement strand
GTTGTAAGGTATAGCTTGATTTGACAAAATATGATGCTAGTTATATGTCAGAACAAGATGTGGGTTGTAAGGTAGAGCTTGATTTGACAAAATATGATGCTAGTTATATGTCAGAACAAGATGTGGGTTGTAAGGTAGAGTTTGATTTGACAAAACATGATGCTAGTTATATGTCAGAACAAGATGTGGGTTGTAAGGTAGAGTTTGATTTGACAAAAC
>NW_013696891.1:0-465 GCF_000517525.1 Limulus polyphemus | reverse complement strand
GAGTTGTAAGGTAGAGCTTGATTTGACAAAATATGATGTAGGTTATATGTCAGGACAAGATGTGGGTTGTAAGGTAGAGCTTGATTTGACAAAAATAACTAGCATCATATTAACCCGCATCTTGTTCTGAAATCTACCGTTTTGTCAAATCAAGCTATACCTTACAACTCGCATCTTCTCCTGACATATAACTAGCATCATATTTTGTCAAATCAAGCTCATCATCTAGTTATATGTCACTACATTACAAAACGCATCTTGTCCCAACAACTCAAGTCTTGTCCTTACATATAACTAGCATCATATTTTGTGTCGGATCAAGCTTAACCTTACAACTCACATCTTGCCTTGACATATAACTAGCATCATATTTTGTCAAATCAAGCTCTCCCTTAACTCGCACCTTGTTCTGAAATATAACTAGCATCATATTTTGTCAAATCAAGCTCTACCTTACAACTCACA
>NW_013696890.1:0-684 GCF_000517525.1 Limulus polyphemus | reverse complement strand
TTTTAGACGTAGCAGTCAGCTGTACAGTAAAAACTACTGATATTTGATGACTGTTTTAGACAGCTGACTGCTACTTACAGTAAAAACTACTGATGATTGTTTTAGACAGCTATCTGCTACTTACAGTAAAAACTACTGATATTTGATGATTGTTTTAGACAGCTGATTACTTCTTACAGTAAAAACTACTGATATTTGATGGTTGTTTTAGACAGCTGACTGCTACTTACAGTAAAAACTACTGATATTTGATGATTGTTTTAGACAGCTGACTGGTTCTTACAATAAAAACTACTGATATTTGATGATTGTTTTAGACAGCTGACTGCTTCTTACAATAAAAACTACTGATATTTGATGATTGTTTTAGACAGCTGATTACTTCTTACAGTAAAAACTACTGATATTTGATGACTGTTTTAGACAGCTGACTGCTTCTTACAGTAAAAACTACTGATATTTGATGATTGTTTTAGACAGCTGATTACTTCTTACAGTAAAAACTACTGATATTTGATGATTGTTTTAGACAGCTGACTGCTACGTACAGTAAAAACTACTGATATTTGATGACTGTTTTAGACAGCTCACTACTACTTACAGTAAAAACTACTGATATTTGACGACTGTTTTAGACAGCTCACTACTACTTACAGTAAAACTACTGATATTTGATGATTGTTT
>NW_013696889.1:0-684 GCF_000517525.1 Limulus polyphemus | reverse complement strand
TCTGATTGCGAGTCGGGCGCCCTAACCACCTGGCCATGCCGGGCCTTCGAAATTGGAAGCTATGCTATCTGCGATGTTTTCACATCAGAACTGCGCCACCTACCCTTTGTTGATGAGACTATTGTTGCATACTTTAGAGCAAGTATTCTGTCATAACAAACACAAGCGTAAAGTAATTATACCGAAATATCCAGTGTCAGTCTGTACTATATAAGTAGTCTAGGTGTGTGTTTGTGACGATTTGAAATAAAAATGTTACTAGTTGTGTTATGTATCGGTCTATGTTTTATAACTAATGTAGGTGTGTTTGTGACGATTTGAAATAAAAATGTTACTAGTTGTGTTATGTATCGGTCTATGTTTTATAACTAATGTAGGTGTGTTTGTGACGATTTGAAATAAAAATGTTACTAGTTGTGTTATGTATCGGTCTATGTTTTATAACTAATGTAGGTGTGTTTGTGACGATTTGAAATAAAAATGCTACTAGTTGTGTTATGTATCAGTCTATGTTTTATAACTAATGTAGGTGTGTTTGTGAAGGTTTCAATGTTATATTGTATAAGTAGTGTGTTACTTATATTATTTCTTCGAACGAGGGACCGTACATTTTGGTTTACACGGGGGAGGGGCTATAAAGAAAACCCCTATATTTATATTATCACGAGCGAACTAACTGTCACT
>NW_013696888.1:0-684 GCF_000517525.1 Limulus polyphemus | reverse complement strand
AAATAACACCTTCTGTGTATAATAGTCACTATGTTTTTGTTTTATGAATATAATCAGTATTCTCCCTGTATGATATTCTATATATGTTCTATATGAGTTAATATGTTATTCTTATTTTAATTCAAACAAATACCTTCGATTTAGTTAAAGGATATACAAATATTTTGTTTGATTTAATGGATTATCTTTATTTTCATTTCAGCATATATCTTCATTTGACTTTTAAAACCTATTAAAGTATTTTTCTACATAATATCTTTATTATTTTCTTCTTCCAAAGTTGATGTTCACATTAAGTACCAGTTGCAACTTTCCTGGAAATCTGAACAAGTTACCTTTTTTATCTTGGAGATTTCTTCAGTTTCTTGCTCCTCTTCTGACCGGTTTGGAGTTAGATGCCAAGCCCTCTTGAGCGCGCATAGCTAGGACAGTGAAACGTCATGTATATACCTTCAAACTGACCGAAGCTACAACACAATCATGGCAAACGACATTTTGCTTTAAGAAATACATCTGTAGTTAAGGTTAAAAACTATTTCAGATTCACACTATGTTTAAGTAATACATCTTTAGTTAAGGTTAAAAACTATTTCAGATTCACACTATGTTTAAGTAATACATCTTTAGTTGATGTTAAAAACTATTTCAGATTCACACTATGTTTAAGTAATACATCTTTAGTTG
>NW_013696887.1:0-684 GCF_000517525.1 Limulus polyphemus | reverse complement strand
TATCATTTTTTTTTCCTTACCGTCGACGGTTGAACACACTCTACCTTTGTAACATTTCTACATATCGTATTATCTTTACTTCAAAAGACATTCAAACAACCGTATCATTTTCATTACTGGCAATTCTATCTCATCAAGAAAATTCATTTAAATATTTGGATTTATCTTATTGAAACCACTCTTAGTTCGAGAGTGTGTGTGAGTTCAAGCTTCCACACGAGCCAAGGAGAATAACAAGAAATGTTTGAAAACCAAACACCAATTGGTTGTACCCGTTTCTGTGACAGAAGAAGTAATTTGACTACTCGAATTTACGAGTTTTTCCTGAGGAATTTGTTTGTTGACAGTCACACGAGGTCTAAGCCATTCGTAAATTCCTGAGAAATTTGTTTGTTGATAGTCACACGAGGTCTAAGTCATTCGTAAATTTCTGAGGAATTTGTTTGTTGACAGTCACACGAGGTCTAAGCCATTCGTAAATTTCTGAGGAATTTGTTTGTTGACAGTCACACGAGGTCTAAGCCATTCGTAAATTTCTGAGGAATTTGTCTGTTGACAGTCACACGAGGTCTAAGCCACTCGTAAATTTGAACTGTTAGACTACAGAAATGGCAGCTAGTTAACAGCACCCACCGCCAACTCTTGTCTAAACAAATAGTGAGATTTGATCGTCAATCAAACAGC
>NW_013696886.1:0-684 GCF_000517525.1 Limulus polyphemus | reverse complement strand
TTTACGTTCTAAATAAATATGGATTTTTTCAAGAATTTCATAAAATGGATTAAAATAATCTATACTAACATAACTTCCAAAATAAACGTAAATGGATTTTTCACTGAAAAATTTTACGTGAGATCTGGGGTGAGACAAGGCTGTCCTTTATCTCCCACTTTGTATGTCTTAATCTTAGAATGTTTTTTTATCTAGTGTAAATGCTAGTTCTGACGTTAAGAGTTTTCGAATACCAGTATCCAGCAAAAATGTAAGGCACGTGTATATGACGTAACCTTAACTATAACTAGTGAGGAATCCATTACTGAAACTATGAAATTATTGGAACAATACTGTAAAGCCAGTGCAGCAAGAATTAATATTAATAAGTCAAATGCTTTTGGTTAGGTAAGTGGAGAAGAAGAACAGATACACCAGGAAATATAAACTGGAATACAAATCCCGTTAAAATTTTAGGTATTTGGTTGAATCCATATGATTTAACCAGATATAACTGGAAAATTAAAATCACAGAAGTCACAAAAATAATAAATAGATGGGCAGAAATGGAAGTATCTTTATTGGCAAAAGCTCAAATAATAAAACTGAAAATACTATGTTCAGAACATAACTGTGTTTTTTTATCATTATATCTTAGGAGACAAAATTAAATTTTTCAGTGACTCATATAAAAAGCAATCCCTC
>NW_013696885.1:1170-1619 GCF_000517525.1 Limulus polyphemus | reverse complement strand
ATACTGTGTACTGTCAATAAGAAGACACAAGATTTAACGATACTGTGTACTGTCAATAAGAAGACACAAGATTTACGATACTGTGTACTGTCAATAAGAAGGCACAAGATTATAACGATACTGTGTACTGTCAATAAGAAGACACAAGATTTAACGATACTGTGTACTGTCAATAAGAAGACACAAGATTTAACGATAGTGTGTACTGTCAATAAGAAGACACTAGTGTACACATTATTGTTAAATCTAGTGTCTTCTTATTGACAGTACACACTATCGTTAAATCAGTGTACTGTCAATAAGAAGACACAAGATTTAACGATACTGTGACGGTCAATAAGAAGACAAAAGATTTAACGATACTGTGTACTGTCAATAAGAAGATAAAAGATTTAACAATACTGTGTACTGTCAATAAGAAGATAAAAGATTTAACAATACTGTGTACT
>NW_013696885.1:0-235 GCF_000517525.1 Limulus polyphemus | reverse complement strand
AAGAAGACACAAGATTTAACGCTACTGTGTACTGTCAATAAGAAGACACAAGATTTACGATACTGTGTACTGTCAATAAGAAGACACAAGATATAACGATACTGTGTGCTGTCAATAAGAAGACACAAGATTTAACGATACTGTGTACTGTCAATAAGAAGACACAAGATTTAACGATACTGTGTACTGTCAATAAGAAGACACAAGATTTACCGATAGTTGGTATTGTCAATAA
>NW_013696884.1:0-684 GCF_000517525.1 Limulus polyphemus | reverse complement strand
GTAGCTTTGCGCGAAATCCGTAACAACTAAACTCACTATACTTGTTAAATACGAAAACATTATCCTCTTAGTCTTAGCTCTGCGTAAAGTACAGAACATTTAGTACAAATGATGTTCCAGGAATAAACCCGCCTCATAGCAGTGTATAGTTACGGTCTACTCACAGATCATCAGTGTTTTTTGGACTTCTTTTTTTATGCACGCGCATGACGTTTTAATAAATCTTAATATTCACGGCACTGGTGTGCATAGGATATTGTTATTTAATTATCAATAGACATGTTGTTACCACACACAAGGTGATCTAATTCGTGGGTTTCATACCTCGTTGTTGTTGTTGCTGCTAAGCGTCACATAAACTATCATTAGTACGCATTTCTTGCGTACCTATAGCTACGTAGTGAAACCTTGCGCACTATCTTTATCGGGATTTGGGAGGGTCGAGTCCGATGTCTACCAATTCCTCCCACCTGCACTGATATTTTAGTAGCACTGTTAAATGCGGAACATTTCATAAATGAAAGTGTTGTTTTCGTGTAATGTCACAAGCATGATTACAAAACCTCTATCAGGGCCATGTTCATTTATGTGCAACGTTTAGCATTTGCACTGGCATACACTTTGTTTCATTACCTCCGCCACCTTGTGGCATGATGGTGGGTAAAACAAAATACGCGGTCTATA
>NW_013696883.1:0-684 GCF_000517525.1 Limulus polyphemus | reverse complement strand
TATATATATATATATATTGTCTGTTTTAGATATAAAAGATAACTTTTAGTACACAGAATGCAAGAGAAGAATCACTCCATTTGAAATGTATGTTGTCGGTAAAAGTCATTCCAAAATAGTTTTAACACACACAATGCACAGAAAAATCACTCCATGTAAGATATCTTCTATGTTATCTGTTTTTGGTGTAAAAGTCCAAAATTCAACAAAAGGATCCTTCCCATGCGAGATATATATATATATTATTTGTTTTAGGTATAAAAGGTCAAAACAGCTATCTGCCATACAAAATAAGACTTTTAAAACTGAAAAATAATGTCTGGTTAGTCACAGACTGGGAATAATTGTGACAGGTGTCCAACATATTTTACATATGGAGTTATGCATTTTTTAATTGTCAAAACGCAAATCAAAACTTTATTAAAATACAACTCGGCAATATATTTAGAACTTGAACCTACAGTCAATTGGTAAACCTATAAGTACATTAATGTAAAAATTACAATTTCAAGTACAACAAAGGAGGGGTTGGCTTTATATATGTATACACACATTTTTTTTTTTTTTAAGAGGATGTCTTTAAAGTCTATCCATAATTTTCTCTGTGTGTGTGTGTGTGTGTGTGTGTGTGTGTGTGTGTGTGTGTGTGTGTGTGTGTGTGTGTGTGTGTGTGTGTGTGTAGTA
>NW_013696882.1:0-684 GCF_000517525.1 Limulus polyphemus | reverse complement strand
ATCAGAATTAAAAATGGGGTAAGAAAAAGCTATTGTCAGTCAAGTATTTTGTTCAATATATAACCAAGGTTCTTTGAGTAGTCACTCAATACTGATTTCTGTGTTTAACTAATGTATGTAGAAAATAGTACAAACCGATTAGGAACTACAAATTAAAGCTGAAGAACATACAATTAAACTTAAACCATAAAATTTAATCACAGACATTAGTTGTCATTAGTTGTTCTGATGAATGATCTGAAGCTGAGACCATCTGAAAGAAATGACTGTCAATTGTGAGAAACTAGTTGCAGGTAAATACACACCATGTTTATATTTTACATATAATAAAGATTATCATTATGTATAATACTCTTTGTCCAGTCTTGTAATTCTGTTTAGCATTAACTCAGTGAGTAAGTCTTAGTAATACTCCACACTTCAATATTCTGAGCAAATCTCCTATTCAGCAGACTTATTGGGTGAAGCACCGAGGTTAATTCACGTCACCCAAATATACACGAGGGCAAGCCCAAACTCAGTAACTTGCATCACAAATGACCTAGGTTAGCCCCTGAAGAAGGAGGGTAGATAAAGGCCTCGATATTATCACTTGATGGATGTGCTACATATGTATCAAGAAATACATTACTGTATTTGAATAATATTTTAACATAAATTCCTTGATTAGTCAAATTAGTCAGC
>NW_013696881.1:0-684 GCF_000517525.1 Limulus polyphemus | reverse complement strand
ATACTTAGGACATTAGTTGTTCTGTCCTACTTTTATTAGTGTGTCACGATAACTTCGATCATTATATATATGATTTTACTATACTTAGAACATTAGTTGTTCTGTTCTATTTTTATTAGTGTGTCACGATAACTTCGATCATTATTTATATGATTGTACTATACTTAGGACATTAGTTGTTCTGTTCTATTTTTATTAGTGTGTCACGATAACTTCGATCATTATATATATGATTGTACTATACTTAGAACATTAGTTTTTCTGTTCTATTTTTATTAGTGTGTCACGATAACTTCGATCATTATATATATGATTGTACTATACTTAGAACCTTTCTTGTTCTGTTCTATTTTTATTAGTGTGTCACGATAACTTCGATCATTATTTATATGATTGTACTATACTTAGGACATTAGTTGTTCTGTTCTATTTTCATTAGTGTGTCACGATAACTTCGATCATTATACATATGATTGTACTATACTTAGGACATTAGTTGTCTTGTTATACTTTTATTGGTGTATCAAGAGAACGTCCCTCATCTTATATATGATTATACTATACTTAGAACATAAGTTGTTCTGTTCTACTTTTATTAGTGTATCAAGAGAACGTCGATCACCTTATATATGATTATACTATACTTAGAACATTAGTTGTTCTGTCCTACTTTTATTAGTGTAT
>NW_013696880.1:0-684 GCF_000517525.1 Limulus polyphemus | reverse complement strand
TTGTGTGTGTGTGTGTAAGACTGTTGTTGACGTCACATTTCAAGTTCGGTTTCGCGGAAATACTGGTTTGAAGAAACACGATACACTTAGAAGTAAAAAAAATTAAAATAATAAAAAATAACCAATACATAATGTGAATGATATACATAGTTGTTAAAATGACAAAAATACATTAGAGCCCTCTCGTGAATTCTTTTATCATTAGCTTTTACTTTCAGGGCATAATTTAAGGAAAGATCCATATAATTATCAATCTTTCAAGAATCGGATGAGAAAACCTGAAAGCCATTAAAACTGAATCGCAACATTTAAACTTATATTAACCAATCCTTTCCATTCCATCAGACGGCTTAATTTTCTTTTTCATATATTCAAATCAATCACACAAAAATCCCTCACGAGGTTCTTTCCATCTGTAAGAGTATTCATTGCATGAAAAATAGCAGCTTTTATATTTTTTGCGGTTTCGTATTCGGGTAACGTTTTAACGTCTTTCGTATAGAACATTATGGTTTTCATCCTGTGAACAAAGCATCGTACCGTTACAAAAATAAAGATATTTATATCTTTGTCAAAAATAAGCGTCTAGACTCTAGAGAAAAGTGTATACTAGTGAAATAAAGTAGAAAAACTGACTGGTTTTAACAAATAAAGTAAGAAAACTGACTGGTTTTAACAAATAAC
>NW_013696879.1:0-684 GCF_000517525.1 Limulus polyphemus | reverse complement strand
AACCTGGTTTACATGCATGATGATAATTAACACTTTACAACCTGGTTTACATGCATGATGAAGTAAATTGTTAATTACCAGGTTCCAGTTTGTAAATTGTTAATTATCATCATGCATGTAAACAAGTTTGTAAATTGTTAATTATCATCATGCATGTAAACCTGGTTGTAAATTGTTAATTATCATCATGCATGTAAACCAGGTTATAAATTGTTAATTATCATCATGCATGTAAACCAGTTTGTAAATTGTTAATTATCATCATGTATGTAAACCAGTTTGTAAATTGTTAATTATCATCATGCATGTAAACCAGGTTATAAATTGTTAATTATCATCATGCATGTAAACCAGGTTATAAATTGTTAATTATCATCATGCATGTAAACCAGGTTATAAATTGTTAATTATCATCATGCATGTAAATCATCATGCATGTAAAGTAAATTGTTAATTAAACCTGGTTTACATGCATGATGATAATTAACAATTTACAAACTGGTTTACATGCATGATGATAATTAACACTTTACAAACTGGTTTAAATGCATGATGATAATTAACAATTTACAAACTGGTTTAAATGCATGATGATAATTAACAATTTACAAACTGGTTTACATGCATGATGATAATTAACAATTTACATCCTGGTTTAAATGCATGATGATAATTAACAATTTA
>NW_013696878.1:0-684 GCF_000517525.1 Limulus polyphemus | reverse complement strand
TTATATTGTTTCGTAATAGATAATGCAGTTGCATTGTGTGTATAATACATTTTTAGGTAGAAAAAGTAAGATTTAAAAGTAAAAAGACTGGGGGCAGTGTTTCTCTGGAGTTTTTCAACTTTTTACATATCAATTCTAAGTATATTTCAACAAATTTGACTCAAACATATCTTAGATTTAATATTTTGTCATTTTCTGACTTAGATTTAGTGTAATTCGTGAAGAAAAAAATGCTCATTTGTATTTTTTACACAGCTACATATTTTTGCCTATAAACAAACACCCCACTTTTTGATTTTCAAAGACACATTTCTGCTAATTTCAAAGATTAACAAAAAAAGGTAATGTGTGTTTTGTTTCTGAAAAATACATAACTTGCATAAAATTTAAAATTTGGTCAAAAATATACTTGTCCCTCAAACAATTGGCTCCTAAATGTCACTTATATATGGAAACCACTCTCTAAGACAGTACCAACTTTAGGAACCATGAAATCAATATCAACTTTAGTATCAGGATACTAAGTACTATTCACTCTGATAAACTGTGTTTTGTGGAAAGTTTCAGTTATAATATATGGGAAAATATCCAGAAGTGTACTATTAAAATGTTTAATTAAATCAAGTGAAAACATTTTATTATAAAGTTTTGTACAGTAGTATTCCCTTTTTTTTAATTTTAAAG
>NW_013696877.1:0-684 GCF_000517525.1 Limulus polyphemus | reverse complement strand
TAACCCTGGAGTGGCTTTGTGGGGAATTCAGCATAAAAACAACAACAACAACAAAGAAACAAACAAATTCTGTTGTCATTCGCAAAAGTATAGATTATATGAAAACCTACAAAGAAACTATATAAACAGTAATACTTTCTTTGTTAAGACTTGTCTGGTTTCTAGGTTTACAAATATATTTATATAAAACTGAGTTTAGATTGTTTTCTTGCTAACTGATATGAGTAATCACGATTTTGTTCTCTTGATGTTTATATATCAGTAGCGTGGCGGGAACGAAGACACTTCCTTGTTACACTAACGCTTGTTCTAGACGTAGAGAGGTTAAAAAACAATTACGTATTCCTTTTCATTCGAGCTTCACATTTCGTTACTCACGACAAACCCTAGCCAGGTGGAGGGCTTAAGTTACGGGGTCAAGACGTAACACTCGTGAGGCCCATGTTTTAGATGTGATAAGTAGCTTCGTGATTAACAAATTATCGCAAAGTTCCCGGAGGCCTATGATAGAGAGGTAAGAAAGATCTGCCGCACTCGGGTTAATCCGAGTTAAGCTGATGGTTTTTTTCAGGGGCACACGTGCGGTCAGTGTAGGCTAGCTTAACCATGCTTGTGATTTATACTTTGTTTCATGCGAATATACGCTATTCTTGGAAAAGTTCTCGAGCTCGGTGGAGTCCCACT
>NW_013696876.1:0-684 GCF_000517525.1 Limulus polyphemus | reverse complement strand
CCCGTTGAGTGTTTAGTAAAAGTAAGTGAAGAGAGAGCAGTAAGTACAACCCGTTGAGTGTTTAGTAAAAGTAAGTGAAGAGAGAGCAATAAGTACAACCTATTGAGTGTTTAGTACAAGTAAGTGAAGAGAGGGCAGTAAGTACAACCTATTGAGTGTTTAGTACAAGTGAAGAGAGAGCAGTAAGTACAACCCGTTGAGTGTGTAGAACAAGTGAAGAGAGAGCAGTAAGTACAACCCGTTGAGTGTGTAGTATACGTCACGCTGTTTATTGTTGAGTAAACATTAGAGTTGTATATATTTACACAGAATAGGAATATTTCTTCTGAATGTGAAGATCTATATGTACCAAAGTGTAATAATTAACATTACAAAGTCAGGTGGAATTTTTTGTCACTATTTCATGCACTATATATCTTCCATCATGCTCAATTACTCGTGCATATATAATGTATAATACTTGGAATAACCATACAACGTGATTTATATCATCTCGATTATACTATCACACAAATCATATTAGAATTTGTAGAGGTTTCAACCTGTATTATTTAATGGTTGTGATCAAATGACATATACACTACTGATCAATTATACTATCACACAAATCATATTAGAATTTGTATAGGTTTCTAACCTGTATTATTTAATGGTTGTGTATCAAATGACATATACACTACTGAT
>NW_013696875.1:0-684 GCF_000517525.1 Limulus polyphemus | reverse complement strand
TGTAGCTTTTGGGAGTTAAGTCTAATAATGTTTAACGTTTTAACTATTTTAACTCACTGATATCAGATTTGCATATTGTCATTAGATTCAAAATTAGTTTTGTATTAAAAGGGATATAAATTGTTTCAATAAACACACACACACACACGTGTATATATTTACAGTATCTGTAAATCTTCTTGTTTGTGGTTACTTCCTGATTCTCTGAGGGATATCATTGCAATTCAAGAATACTACACAAGGATATCAGCGCAATTCAATAATACTAAACAAGGATATCAGCGCAACTAAAGAATATTAAACAAGGATATCAGTGCAATTCAAAAATACTACACAAGGATATCAGTGCAATTGAAGAATACTACACAAGGATATCAGTGCAATTCCAGAATACTACACAAGGATATCAGCGTAATTCCAGAATACTACACAAGGATATCAGCGTAATTCCAGAATACTACACAAGGATATCAGCGTAATTCCAGAATAATACACAAGGATATCAGCGTAATTCCAGAATACTACACAAGGATATCAGCGTAATTCAATAATACTACACAAGGATATCAGTGCCATAGTGGCGCTACAATGTTTATATGGTGATGTTTATGAAATAGTACTTGTTTTAGTATTACAAAGTACGAATCGTTATATTAAATAGAATAATACTTTACAGACTTGATA
>NW_013696874.1:0-684 GCF_000517525.1 Limulus polyphemus | reverse complement strand
TTGTATGGTCAGTTAGGTGAAAGAATTATGTTTTCAATGGATTTAGTTGAGTGGCTTGTTACTACCTATCACCTATAATTTATTGGATCAGTGTAATTGACTTCTAAACAAAACATCATTATCTCTTCTCAAATTTTGCAACATCTTAAAATACACAAACAGGCAATATTAAACCAAAAAGAATGAAACATTTAAAAGCATTTGAGAAACAATATTTTTTGCGATTTGAAATTTATCAAGATATCTTACAGGAACTATGTTTTTTATATATCTATAAGTAACTTTTTTATGAGTAGTCCATTCTTTGTCAAGTTGGGCACTTTAGTAAAACTTTAAAAACGCTTATTTTTATAAGTACAGGAAAAACTTAAGTGTTTCCTGGAAAAATACAACACTGTTAGCTTTCTAACATTGCGAAAAAAACGCCACATTTGTTTGAATAATATAAAAAATGAATAAAAAATACTTTCTATGTAGATAGAAGGTCATGGGTGTTATTTCTGTTATTTTTATAAGCTGCAGCGAAAGTCATTGCCTTCTAACGTGAAACCAGAGATGATATCTCTGATGGCCATCAGATAAGAAACCAGTGGGAAACATGTCATAAACAACTTTAATATCCCATCATCAGTTACATGAACAACAGTTTTTGGCTGTGGCACAACGGATCATAGAATGGCTTTG
>NW_013696873.1:0-684 GCF_000517525.1 Limulus polyphemus | reverse complement strand
GAGGCTTAGCAAGTAGACGCGCGAGTATAAATCAATTTTGTTAATATTGTAAGTGCAATAAATCAGTTCTTATATATATATATATATATTATTTTATTTTTTATTGTGTTATGTTTTGATAAAAATAACTAAAATTAAGCATTTATGAGTAAATAGTAATAATATATATAGATGATCCTAAACACTTACATACTTTATACACCTATACAGCTAAATTTTAACCATTCCGGGAGGATAACTAACATCCAAATACCTGCCAAGTATGAGCTTATTTTCTGTTGACTGTGTTGTATTATGGTGTCACATAAACACTCTAATAGCAGGAATGTTGATTCAATGCTTTATGTTTAGCAGATTTCTACTTCAGCCATTAACAATAAAATAAACATAAGAAATAGATATGAAAAGGTTAGAAGTAGAAACTTTCAGGGAAGTACTTTGGAACTTCATGGTCAGTACTAAAGAGGATAGAACAGTAATACTCACTTTATTTCACATTTTTCAACCTTTAAAGTTTTATGGTGGTCATAAAGCTGGTCAACTTTACCAAATATGTATGGAGTTAGGGTAGAGAAAATAACAGATAAAATATAGTTTTTATAGGGAAAAAATGCTTGATAATTATTTAGGAGGTTTTAAAGACTATGCAAATGAAATTTGAAAGTTTTCAGATGTAGTAAAGTG
>NW_013696872.1:0-684 GCF_000517525.1 Limulus polyphemus | reverse complement strand
CAAACAATAAACAAAGCCCCTCTTCGAGCCTCCTCTCGGGTTTATGGGATAGTCATTAGTTAACTCTGATGTTTTCTTATCTATTAGAACTTTGCATGTCTCGGGATCGAAGCCAGTATCTCTCGTACTCGAATGAAACATTATACCAACTGAGTCAAAGGATTAATCCTCTCTTTTAATAACTCAAACTGTTTGGATACCGCACTAATATTAGTTTAATTTTTTGATTTTGTACAACCCTGTTGTCCTTTCTCTTCGATGATGACTTGTCATATGCTTTGTGCTCTTATCTCATCTTCTGGGTCTGTGGGTGTGCATGTGACTGGAGAAACCAATTATTGAAATACACAGACGTGTGCAGTGTGGGTACGGAGAATCCGTAGTTGTAGCAGTAGTTCCAGGCAGTTTCGCCTGTCCTCCTTGAAGAGTTTTCTGGTCAATGTGGTCAAAGCGCACTTGTATGATCTGTCCTGAGTCGACTGCCCTAGATCACGCGTGCAATCTTGTACCACTGAAATCTTTGCTCAATACTGTCTTTGAACCTCTTCTTGTGACGACCAATATTTCAATTTCTTTGTCTCAGTTCTCCATACAAGATCTGTCTGGGGAGGCAATGGTCAAACATTCTGAATCACATAACCAGTCCATCTAAGCTTAGCTTTAAGGAGTATTGCCTCGATGCTG
>NW_013696871.1:0-684 GCF_000517525.1 Limulus polyphemus | reverse complement strand
GTGAAGATTAGATGGGGTTTATTACCGAGTATATTGTGTGAAGATTGGATTAGGTTTATTACCGAGTAACTTGTGTGAAGATTAGATGAGGTTTGTTACCAAGTAAATTGTGTGAAGATTAGATTAGGTTTATTACCGAGTAACTTGTGTGAAGATTAGATGAGGTTTGTTACCAAGTAAATTGTGTGAAGATTAGATTAGGTTTATTACCGAGTAAATTGTGTGAAGATTAGATGAGGTTTGTTACCGAGTAAATTGTGTGAAGATTGGATGGGGTTTGTTACCGAGTAAATTGTGTGAAGATTAGATTAGGTTTATTACCGAGTATATTGTGTGAAGATTAGATGGGGTTTGTTACCGAGTAAATTGTGTGAAGATTAGATGGGGTTTATTACCAAGTATATTATGTGTGCACGAACACGTAGTGAAACGTTTTAGTATTTAACATATCTTATTAAACTGGAGCCGTGTATTTAAAGAGAGATATACGTTAACTTTATAATTGTATTAGATCACCTGTATAACTTCTTCTCGATTTTCTAGTGTAGGGTTTCTGAAAATTTGTCCAGTCAGGTGCCCCAGTTTGTTAGCGCCAACATTAGAGTGTATATATAAATATTTACTTTTAAAAAAAACGCTAGTAGAACAATACATTTAACTTTAAGTTATGTCACACTTTAAAGC
>NW_013696870.1:0-684 GCF_000517525.1 Limulus polyphemus | reverse complement strand
CTAAATGTAGCAGATTGAGATAGAAAGAGAACTGAAGTTAGGGCTATTTGAAAACGACGGGACATTTAGGGTCTTAATGTTTTAAACTAAGCCTTAGATTGCCCCCCTGTTCTTAACTACCCACGAATTTAACGATGTCCTAGTGTAAGTAACTATTAATAGTTGACACTTCAACTGCCATTTAGCTATGTTTGCTATAAAAGATTCTGTTATGTATTTCGCCCTTCCTTTGGCTCCGTACGTTATATTTACTATTTACATAGTTATTAATAAAAACCTCTAGGTAGGAGTACCACCGCACAAAATATTTGTTTGTTTGGAATGAAGCACAAACCAAACAATGGGCTATCTGTGCGCTGCCTACCACGGGTATCGAAACCACGTTTTTAGCGCTGTAAGTCCGCAGACATACCGCTGTGCCACTGGGGGGGGGGGCTTCGGAACGGACACTTCAAGTGCCATGATTTTCAGAAGTTGTAAAAAATATATTCGTTGCCAAGAAAATCTTTCAAATCACACCATTGTTTTGCGCTGATTTTCTCCAAGATTAGCTTCGGAAAGTGGGTATGTTAGTGTAAGTAAGAAATTCAGTCTTCTGAATTTGTTTAATTAGATACTTTATTTTCATATAAGTCTCGTAAATTATTTATATAGAAGAAAAAAAACTGACGTAATTTTTGGAAG
>NW_013696869.1:0-684 GCF_000517525.1 Limulus polyphemus | reverse complement strand
GGAAAGACAAGATTGCTGATAATTCAGAAGGATACAGAGCTTGGAAAAACTAAACGAATTCAGTATTTCCCAAAGTGATAGAGCACAAGAATACGAAAGCAGGATATTCGATCATCATATTAGACGTAACATGTGAATAGGTTGTAGATACGTAGAGCAAAGTATTAGCTTTGTTACGTTTCAACTTGTCTAAATTGTAAATATTTCTTATACTGTTAACCCTGAAGTTTGTTTTAGGCTTTTTTTTAAAAACCAAAACACGTAAATGTCTCTCTAACGAGTTACTTCACTGACAAGCGTATTTTTGACAAACACGTGAATTTCAAGCACTGGATGCATATAAGGCAAAGCCAACTGTTCGCTGATACATCATATACGTGTATTGAACGGAAAATTGTTACAACTCTGATGTGGTTCAAAAGATAAGAGCATGCAACCTTTTTTCTTCTTTCTAAACGGGCCGTAAAACAGAAATGATTAAATCATTTTGAAATTACGTTTACATTTAAATACTTTATGTGAGTCATTATATTATTTGTTTTGAAATAAGAAGGGCTTTAAAAAAAAAGAATACAAATAGTCTAGATACGAATCTACTACATTTGTTTATCTACCACCTGATGCAGTTCGTTGAGATAAATTTAGCTTTTATCCAGTAATTAACTGTTTTTAAATGTAGTTAGG
>NW_013696868.1:0-684 GCF_000517525.1 Limulus polyphemus | reverse complement strand
AAAATTGTGTTCGATTATTTCGTAAATCAAATTATCTTTTCACCTTACCAAGTTAAGACTAATCAAGTACATTAAGTTTGACCTGATTTCTCTACCAAGTTAAGACTAATCAAGTACATTAAGTTTGACCTGATTTCTAATCATATCTAACAACTTATCGTCCACCTACTTAGCAACTTTGAAATTCCCCGAACTGTATTCATGAACGTAGGAGGCGTAAGATAAGTCTTCATGAGCTCTGGCCACATGCAAGTTATAACCACCAAATGCTGTCTGCCATACATCCAATGCTTTCTAAAATACAACACGTCAGACCATTATATCTATCGTCGAGTAACTTAGCCAAACAAGTTCTATTGTTATCTTTTGTCAGTTTGACACTTCTTCACTGAAGTCGTTCAAAGAATTTTACAAAAATAACACAAAAGGTGAAACTTAACAACTTTTTACACCGTTTCAAACTGATATCCCTGGATTTTTTTTTTCCTTTTAACAATGGAAATACTTAACCAAATTGCATGCAACTTAGAACTTAATTAAATAGTATTTACATTTGGTTAAAACAATACATGATTTGTTGTGATGCACTATTTTGAAAAAGACATTAAAATACTTCCCTTCTTTTTAAAATTTAATTTTTTATTGTTGATCACAAAGTTCTATATTATATATCCAACCAGTTTC
>NW_013696867.1:0-684 GCF_000517525.1 Limulus polyphemus | reverse complement strand
CTACAGTCACATGCTTAAAACCTTTTCTGTCTCTGGGATGGCTGCTACAGTCATATCCTTAAAACCATTTCTGTCTCTGGGATGACTTCTACAGTCACATGCTTAAAACCTTTCTGTCTCTGGGATGACTTCTACAGTCACATGCTTAAAACCTTTTCTGTCTCTGGGATGACTTCTACAGTCACATGCTTAAAACCTTTTCTGTCTCTGGGATGACTTCTACAGTCACATGCTTAAAACCTTTCTGTCTCTGGGATGACTTTTTTAAGGATGTGACTGTAGCAGTCATCCCAGAGACAGAAACGGTTTTAAGCATGTGACTGTAGAAGGATATGACTGTAGCAGCCATCCCAGAGACAGAAAGGTTTTAAGCATGTGACTGTAGAAGTCATCCCAGAGACAGAAATGGGTTTTAAGGATGTGACTGTAGCAGTCATCCCAGAGACAGAAACGGTTTTAAGGATATGACTGTAGCAGTCATCCCATAGATAGAAACGGTGCTACAGTCACATGCTTAAAACAGTTTCTGTCTCTGGGATGACTGCTACAGTCACATGCTTAAAACAGTTTCTGTCTCTGGGATGACTGCTTCAGTCACATCCTTAAAATCGTTTCTGACTCTGGGATGACTGCTACAGTCACATGCTTAAAACCGTTTCTGTCTATGGGATGACTGCTACAGTC
>NW_013696866.1:0-684 GCF_000517525.1 Limulus polyphemus | reverse complement strand
GACTTCTCTTTTTCTGGTACTATTTTCAGGAACAAACTTTTGTTTATCTAAAGATAACTTAAATAAACGACATAGCCAAGCACAAGCGATTGGAATCTTCCTGCTCCAAATTCCTCTCTTTATACATCAGATAACTAAATGTGTTCTGATCCTTAAATCAGCCTAAATATAACCAGATAAAACCAGGTGAATGTTAGATAATGTGCCCGATATAACATTATTGGCCACTAAACAATTTAATGTGGAAAAAACTCCATGTAAAATAGCTATAATAGTGCTTAATTATTAGCTTATGTAGCACAAAGTTATATAAGGGGTTATTTATGCTGTGGCCACCACAAGTATCGATACCCGGATTTTATCTTTTATCTCCAGACTTAACACTGAACCATTGGTGAAGACCGCTTAAAATTGAATAAGTATGTTCAATAACATATGAGCGTTCAATTTTCTTAAAAACTACTATTTTCTCAAGCACATACTTACTATGATTTGTTTTCAAACGTACATTTACATTTTCTATTATTCTAATATGCTTATTTCATTTCTTTTTATTTAGGTTATCCTCGCCCTGTATTAATTGTAAAGAAGTAAGAAAAAATAGCATTAAGATAAATTTAAGTGGTTTATCCATGGGGCTTCTGTACTACTTAAAGGTAAACGAATTTAAAAAACGTAAAAAAT
>NW_013696865.1:0-684 GCF_000517525.1 Limulus polyphemus | reverse complement strand
TATGATTTTGACTCAACATCCAGATTGAATAATATACTATCGGGATTTATGACGCTGCTAGTAGAACGGAGAACTTTATAAAAGATATTGAGTGCTTCTTAAGTGTGTAGGAATAAAATTCAAACAATTGTGAAGTGGTCTATCAACTGGCCGCGAGAGCTTTTCCATTGGTAGAATGAGTCTCAAAGGGATATCTTCTTTGCAATCTTCGAGAAGACCATAAAATTAAAATGGTCTGTTATTGTGTGGATTAAGATTATTTGTTGTACATTTATGGAGTGTTCAGTTTTTACTGGTCTTTATAATTAAATCTTTACATTTTTATCAATGTTATTAATAGCATGGCGTTGTAATGTTTTATAGTTGCTTCATTATGTAGATGGTGACATGTCTGTCTAACGTATGCATCTTTATTCATAACCACAATACCCTAACAGGAACTTATTTTTTTCATAAAAAGCTTTTTACTTTGTAAGCTCAACTGTTCAAGGGAACTAGTAATGAGGACACTAGATTTGACTTACAAACATGTTACCTGTTGAATACATAATGTTAATCTCCATTGAACTTTATAAGGCTATTTGCGCAATTTTCGTCTATTACGTCACTTGATGACGAGAACCTACGTTTTAGAAATCAAAGTTTGGAGACAGCTTGAATGGGCAATGAAAGAAACGTTATTAC
>NW_013696864.1:0-684 GCF_000517525.1 Limulus polyphemus | reverse complement strand
TAGTTTAGTACAGTATTTACCTAATGACACGTCTATCCAGTAGTTTAGTACAGTATTTACCTAATGACACGTCTATCCAGTAGTTTAGTACAGTATTTACCTAATGACACGTGTATCCAGTAGTTTAGTACAGTATTTACCTAATGACACGTCTATTCAGTAGTTTAATACAGTATTTACCTAATGACACGTCTATCCAGTAGTTTAATACAGTATTTACCTAATGACACGTCTATCCAGTAGTTTAATACAGTATTTACCTAATGACACGTGTATCCAGTAGTTTAGTACAGTATTTACCTAATGACACGTCTATCCAGTAGTTTAATACAGTATTTACCTCTTGACACGTCTATCCAGTAGTTTAATACAGTATTTACCTCTTGACACGTCTATCCAGTAGTTTAATACAGTATTTACCTAATGACACGTCTATCCAGTAGTTTAATACAGTATTTACCTCTTGACACGTCTATCCAGTAGTTTAGTACAGTATTTACCTAATGACACGTCTATCCAGTAGTTTAATACAGTATTTACCTAATGACACGTCTATCCAGTAGTCTATCATTGTAATAACGTAAACCCAATATAGCAATGAAGGAACAGAAATATAATGTTTAATATAGCATCAGAAGACAAGGATGTCATTAGATATTTATAAAACATCCCATCACTAGCAGG
>NW_013696863.1:0-684 GCF_000517525.1 Limulus polyphemus | reverse complement strand
GTCTTACTTCTTACTACGGGAACTACACAACCAAGTATAGTCTCAGTCTTACTTCTTACTACGGGAAATCACACAACCAAGTATAATCCCAGTCTTACTTCTTACTACGGGAACCACACAACCAAGTATAGTCACAGTCCTACTTCTTACTACGGAACTACACAACCAAGTATAGTCACAGTCCTACTTCTTACTACGGGAACTACACAACCAAGTATAGTCTCAGTCTTACTTCTTACTACGGGAAACTACACAACCAAGTATAGTCTCAGTTTTACTACTTACTACATAATATCACAGGCTTTAAAGTAACTTCAATTTTACTAGTTGCTATAGAAAACTAGGGGCCTATAAAAGAGCAATCTTACAAGTTATTGAAAAAAGCTACAGACCTCCAAATAGACTAAGCCTTACTGTAAAAGACCACAGACCTCCATAACTAGCTTCAGGTTTACTACTTACTACAGAAAACCACAGACCCCCAAAACTAGCTTCAGGTTTACTACTTACTACAGAAAGTTATACAGCTCTAAAATATCAGACTTACCAGTTACTGAACAAAACTGCAGACCCCCAAAATAGTTTCAGCCTTACTTCTTACTACAGAAAATCACAGATCATAGTAGATGATTCATATTTTTCGATACTGAAAACTACACTCCTTGTAATAAAATTGTTTTACTA
>NW_013696862.1:0-684 GCF_000517525.1 Limulus polyphemus | reverse complement strand
TAAAAGGTGTTAAGATTATAACAATAAAAGGTGTTAAGATTATAACAATGTAAGATGTTAACATTATAACAATGAAAGGTGTTAACATTATAACAATAAAAGGTGTTAAGATTATAACAATGAAAGGTGTTAACATTATAACAATGAAAGGTGTTAACATTATAACAATGAAAGGTGTTAACATTATAACAATAAAAGGTGTTAAGATTATAACAATGAAAGATGTTAAGATTATAACAATGAAAGGTGTTAAGATTATAACAATGAAAGATGTTAAGATTATAACAATGAAAGGTGTTAACATTATAACAATAAAAGGTGTTAAGATTATAACAATGAAAGATGTTAAGATTATAACAATGAAAGATGTTAAGAGAGTTTACCTGTAACGACACTGGGACGTTAAGTACAACTAACAGACAAATCCAGAGTTTACCTGTAACGACACTGAGACGTTAAGTACAACTAACAGACAAATCTAGAGATCTGATCCTTTAGATAATTTTAACACGTTTTATTGTTATAATGTTAACACCTTTCATTGTTATAATAGATTTGTCTGTTAGTTGTACTTAACGTCCCAGTGTAGTTACAGGTAACCTCTAGATTTGTTTGTCAGTTGTACTTAACGTCCCGGGGTCGTTACAGGTAAATTCTGGATTTGTTTGTTAGTTGTACTTAACG
>NW_013696861.1:0-684 GCF_000517525.1 Limulus polyphemus | reverse complement strand
TTACTGTTATCACTATTTTACATTAGAGTAACAATTTATGATCGGAAATTCTGGTTCTATTTGTTTTGCGCTAGCCATCCCTAATTCAGATGTGATAGACTAGAGGAAAGGAGGTAGCCAACACTACCCACCGCCAACTCTTAGCCTGCTCTTTAACAACGAATAGCTTCATTGACCATCATGTTATAACTCATCCACCTTCGGTGATGAAATTTGACCCTCTGACCCACAGATTGCGAGTCGAGCGCCCTAACCATTATACCTATTTCCTATTGGGTAAACATAATATTATTTATATAACATTTGACCAGATTATCATCATGTATACGTCCTTTCATCATTTATTAATGCAGACGTGACTTGTTCTATAAAAGTTATTTAAAATTTGACTGAAGGTTTAAAGAATTAATTCATTAACTTTTCCCTAAAGTCTTTTTTTTTATCAGGCATATATTCCGTGTGTCAACAAGAAAATGGACGAATGCTTGCTGTTACCTTTGTTTTGTTCCTTGCAATGTCTCTGTCATGTTCGGTGTTGGGTTCTGTATTGGGTCACGTTGTTCATCCAGGAAGACCGGACGTCATACAAAAAGAAATGACAGAACATTCCAATAACTCAGAGCAGATTTTACATTCCGTTCTTGATGTACTCAGGTAAGAACATAAAACCCACTTCATTCCTAC
>NW_013696860.1:0-684 GCF_000517525.1 Limulus polyphemus | reverse complement strand
CCAAGACAGAAATATCATTACACCAAAACACGTGATGCCAAGACAGAAATATCATTACACCAAAACACGTGATGCCAAGACAGAAATATTATTACACCAAAACACGTGATGCCAAGAGAAATATTATTACACCAAAATACGTGATGCAAGACAGAAATATTATTACACCAAAATATGTGATGCAAGACAGAAATATTATTACACCAAAACACGTGATGCCAAGAAAGTTCTCATGGAATAAGAGTTCATAACACCCATAGGAGGCTTTGTTCCAGTATTGCTTCATGCAAGTTCATAAAGATATTTGAGGAGAAAGGTTTCACCTGCAGTAAACCAAGTACATAGAGACAGATCAACGACACCTACTGAAACTATCACTGATGTCAGCCATGTTGTAGTAGAACTAGCCAGCACAAAGACATATGGGTGCAGCAGTGCACATCGTGTCAGTTAGTATCTCGTTTTGCCCATAAGGCTCTCTGGTCAATTTTACAAATGTTTCCTTATGAGCTTCTTCATGTTCAAGTAGCAAAGGAAACAGATTTAATCCAACCTGTTAATTTTGTGTTTCAATTCTTAACAAGACTAAAGTCCACAAGTCTAATCACATTTTATACATCTAGCTTGTAACATCATTTTTCCCTAGTTTTAGACACTAACTATACAAATTTATAACTTGATCCC
>NW_013696859.1:0-684 GCF_000517525.1 Limulus polyphemus | reverse complement strand
AGTTGTATGGAGAAAGAATAAACTAGTTTTATTTAAAGAAAGGACTCGTATCGCTCAAGTTTCTCGGAGAGAATTTTTACGGGAAATTAACAAACGAGCAGATACGTAACAATATGAAGCTGCAACTTGTGCTAGAATTTTTAGTTGCTACAGAATCACTCAGGGTAGAAGCTTTGTTCTTGAAAGGGATGGTTAAGTTCTTCTGATTCTCTGTTTCCTTACAAACTGAGAAAAGTTTGGATAACTTGGGAACTTTTTATCCAGCAGATTTTCCTTTTTTCTAGTTTCTCCTTTTGTTTTTTTTCCTTTTTTGGAAACCACTTTCGTATTTTCTTTCCATGTTTCAGATTGTTGAGATAATTAAAATATAAAAATGATTTTCACAAAATATTCTATGATTGTATAATATAAGAAACATGCACGTGTATTGCACGTGTTCATAAATGCAAGTAATTTAACAATTACATTTAAAACAGATATGCCAAAATAAAATAAAATATCATCTCATCGTTGCTCTTAGCTCTATTTTCTACATAAAGTTAAGTGTAACAATTAAATTTTCATTCACTTTAATTATAAAAAAATTGATGGTCATATCATGCCCCATGATATATTAATTATTTATATTGTCATTTATTGACTAGGTAGGTCAATAAAACAGCTTAGCAACCAGTGCAAAAATAT
>NW_013696858.1:0-684 GCF_000517525.1 Limulus polyphemus | reverse complement strand
GAACTGAACCAGTTCTTATATTTACTGAAGATTACCGCTTATCTGGTAACACTGCTGGTGTTCTATAAGTACTGAACCAGTCTTTATATTTACTGAAGATTACCACTAATCTGGTAACACTGCTGGTGTTCTGCAAGAACTGAACCAGTCTTTATGTTTACAGAAGATTACCGCTTATCTGGCAACATTGCTGGTGTTCTACAAGAACTGAACCAGTTTTTATGTTTACTGAAGATTACCACTTAACTGGTAACACTGCCTGTGTTCTACAAGAACTGAACCAGTTTTTATGTTTACTGAAGATTACCACTAATCTGGTAACACTGCTGGTGTTCTACAAGAACTGAACTAGTTTTTATGTTTAATGAAGATTACCACTTAACTGATAAGACTGCTAAAACAGAATTTTTCAATATTTAAAGAACTAGAAAATTTGAAATTCACGGATTCTCCCAAGTTGTATAACTATAATTTTGAATTTAACTAAGAAGTTTCAGTTAAGCCAGTTTCATGAATTAAGGAAACATGTTAAACTGTGGATGAATTTTTTAGAAAGCAGTTAACTAAGATTATCGAAAAAAAGTAAAATTTATAGAAATCATTTTTTATATCATTGATTTTCGGATATTTTATTGTTATTGCTCTAGTCCTTACGACTATGGAAAATTAGAGTCAAAAGTAGTA
>NW_013696857.1:0-684 GCF_000517525.1 Limulus polyphemus | reverse complement strand
TTTTGAGAACATGATTATTTGTTGTCAGTAAAAGGTTGTGGCAATCATATGTCTGCAGTCAAATGACCAGCAGTAAAAAGCGATACCTTAATGTCTACATTATATCAGGCTTTGTATGCTTACTTTGTTTACTATCCTTATTTGCAGGTTTATAAGTTCCCAATTTTTTATTTATCGTGTGTCTCAAACCTTAAGTTTGTTTGTTTACTTTTTCGTGACTGCATTTTTACTATAAGCTATCTACCTTGTTTCTGCATCTTTTTACGAATCCCTGTTCCCCCTATTTGAATTAACAATTTTAATAATTTTGTTTCTGTATATTTTTTAAGTCCACCGTGGACATGTATGTATATAATAGTAATACTGTCCTATTTGAAACAGTTTAGTTTAATGAAATGCATAGTTGGTGTATGATGCTCTGTTGGGAAACAATGACAACCTTTTTATTGGTTTCATGGTTGAATATTGCTCCTGATGTCATCACCACAATGTTATCTTTGATAGGGGTACTGTATGTATGATTACTATGATGCATGGTGATCAACATACCACATGTTATGTATACGCTTGTAATATATATATATATATGTATATTTATATCTTGTAGCTATATGAGGAGTCTGTAAACACTGGATTGGAAGGACTAATGAACTATACTGGAATGGTGCATGGACTGGATTTTGT
>NW_013696856.1:0-684 GCF_000517525.1 Limulus polyphemus | reverse complement strand
GGTTCATGGGATATTTAATATTCAAGTTTCGTGCTTTACATGAGGTAGCAATACAAACTAACATTCACATTCTAGGTCTGTCTGTTGAAGCACGAAACTTGAATATTAAATATCCCATGAACCCAATTTCTTCTATGTATTATACACAAATGATATGACTGATATGCCGACAGACGTGTAGCAATATAAAGTAGTTTCAACTTCTTATGCTAGGCTTTCACATTGGCTGTTCTCCTTTTAATTTAAGGTATGAAATTTTGAATAATTTCATTTAAAGTTTGTTTGTTTGTGGACGTTTGCCAAAGACAACCTTTCTTTACTTCGAAATGATAAACTAGAGGAACAGTAGCTAGTGAACACCACCCACCGCCAACGTTTGGGCTTCTCTTTTACCAACGAACAGTGGAGTTGGCGGTCACATTATAACGAACCCAAACCTGACAAGGCGAGCATCTTTGCTGAAGAGATTGGAACCGCTCTAACCATCAGGTCATGCCAGACCTTAAAGATGACACAACTCTTTTAAGAATATTTGTAATTGAAAATAGTAAATAATTGAATAATTAGTTTTCAGCACTTAAAATTTGTTTATATTAAGAGTGTTGAAAGCGGTTAAACCAATTTATTTTTTCGCAAAAAAGATACACAACTTTTAAAGTACTAAAAATGTGTAAAGTACTAATA
>NW_013696855.1:0-684 GCF_000517525.1 Limulus polyphemus | reverse complement strand
CATATCAACATAAGATGTTGACTTAAACTATAACTGATGTGTGTTTTAGTCAACATCTTATGTTGATATGGCAGTATATTAGTACTCTTTAAAACACACATCAGTTATACATATCAACATAAGATGTTGACTACAGTATATTAGTACTCTTTAAAACACACATCAGTTATACATCTTATGTTGATATGTATAACTGATGTGTGTTTTAAACAGTACTAATATACTGTAGTCAACATCTTATGTTGATATGTTGACTACAGTATATTAGTACTCTTTAAAACACACATCAGTTATACATATCAACATAAGAAGTTGACTACAATATATTAGTACTGTTTAAAACAACATCAGTTATACATATCAACATAAGATGTTGACTGCAGTATATTAGTACTCTTTAAAACACACATCAATTATACATAACAATACATTATATGTAATTGTAACAACAGTAGGATACAAATCTGTACAGTCAACAGTGTGTTTATAAATATAACAATACATTATCTGTAATTGTAACAATAGTAGGATACAAATCTGTACAGTCAACAGTGTGTTTATAAATATAACAATACATTATCTGTAATTGTAACAATAGTGGATACAAATCTGTACAGTCAACAGTGTGTTTATAAATATAACAATACATTATCTGTAATTGTAACAACAGTAGGATACAAATCT
>NW_013696854.1:0-684 GCF_000517525.1 Limulus polyphemus | reverse complement strand
GCAAGAAAGGACTTAGTGGAAGAAAAGGACACTAGCCCTGGATCATGAATACAGTAAGTGAAGGCACTCACAATACCAACAAAGATGAGAAAGGCCAATGCTGAGTAAACTGGAAAACAAAGGCTGAGAAGACAGAAGAAACAAAGGGAGGATAAGCCAAGACATGTGCAGGAACATGGCCAACTGCAGACCAGGTGAAAAAGACCATAGCTGGGGTCAGAGGAAGGAGAAAAGGAAATGGAAGGAAAGCAAAGAGAAGAGGGAGGAAAAAGACTAAGGTGGATGAATAGAAAACAACTGTCAGCAGAAATTGAGACCAACAAGAGGAGAAAAGAAATGTGTGCATTGAAACATACATGTGTGATAGTCACTGGCAAGAAGAATGACAATGAGACTTCTGGTAGAGGGAAGATGTGAAAAAAAAAAAGAGTGCTTGGAATCCAGAATAGAAAAGTGGGAAGGAGATTGATCTAGACAAGGAATAGCAGTATAGGTCAGGGTAGAGAAGGATAACAGGAAGATAATGATTACAAAAGTCATATAACATCTGACTAGGTGAGCAGGGAAACAACAAGGAACAACACTGAAGATATTTGGGTAATGAAAAGAAGTCAGATGAATAATAAATACATAAAAAGAATGAGGGGATACAGTAAAGAGGAATGTAACTCAATCCAATGAATC
>NW_013696853.1:0-684 GCF_000517525.1 Limulus polyphemus | reverse complement strand
TGAAAGGGAAAAACAAGTTAGTTAAGATATATATCAGATTTGTCTGTTATAGATATAGTTTATCTTAAGTGAATAAAAAATGCTTTTATATAACTAAACTGCCAGTTCTCTACAGATATCTTTAGCACATGAAAGTCAAAGCTATTTTTTCAAGAAGTTGGTAACATTAAAAACACGTAAAATAACACCAGTTGAGCACCGAGTAAGTATATAGAAATAGGTCTTTATCACAGAATACTAATAGTACCTTTCAACAATTTTTGTGTGACAGTGAAAAATATTAAGAATATGCATATAATATTCTTCGACACCAAGCTCAAGTCAGTGTATATGGCCATTTCTAATAGTTGTAACCACAATTATTATTGTGCTTATTTCATTATAAGACATGAGAATTTGGTTTCATTTGTTGCGAGGTTTTACTTAATATATTTATTCTTATATACATCTTTCAGAAAATAAAAAAATGTCTGTAAGGGTGAGAGAGCAGAATGTAAGTCATGATTCACTTGACTCAAAGGACGAGAAGCATTCATCTCAGTGGGATGGTTATTCATTTGGAAGCAGGAAAATAAATAGCTGTAATGAATGCAAAATACAAAATAAGCGTTGCTCTCCAAAAAAGAGACAAAGCGAAAGCAAATCTAGTTCTCCTGGTGAGAAACGAAGTAAAAGTCCAAAAGG
>NW_013696852.1:0-684 GCF_000517525.1 Limulus polyphemus | reverse complement strand
GTATGGTATAGAAACAGGCGTTTTTTATTCGTCAGATTGTTAAACACGTGAATGGATCACGAGTTCTTTCGGCTCATGAATCCTGTGATATTTTCCCCAAGAAGTAAAGTCACGTGCCCTGCCAGGTCTTATGATTTCAGGACTTTGGTACACCTAGACTTTTTGAAATTAAAAACTATATCGTAATTGTAACAAACTTCTAAGCCCAATATAATATGTTTTAACGCCATTCTAAATTAAATCAGGTAATGCAATTAATATCATCGTGTTCCTTCCTTTTTTTCCCAGCCCCCACCGTTCATCTGTGTATCTCAGCAGTAAGGTTGAGGGTGTAAAAAACTCAGTTTGGGGGGTCGATCCTTGCCTTGGATACAATAGCAGATAGCCCATTGCGCAGCTTTACGCTTAAACAAACAAAATCTTTTCCAAGGTTAATTTTGTAGGAATAAATTTGTATAAATAGAAAAACAAAGCACTTCAACCAGTTTACAAGCTTCCACAACATTTAAACTAAATTGTAAGTAAATTTAGGACAATAATTGGTATAGAGAAAGGTTAAAATATTTTATAGAAAAAAATCTTAACAAAATAAAATTAAGTTCAATTAAGATAAAATATGATGGCGTTTAACAGAAATTAATATTTTAGCTGTTGTTACTTCCATTTTTAACGTTATTATGCTTT
>NW_013696851.1:0-684 GCF_000517525.1 Limulus polyphemus | reverse complement strand
TACTGTGAATGTTTAGCAAATAATAATATTGCCTCTTTCTGTACGAACTTCTAAAATCTGAGCATTTGTCTAACCCCATTCACGTTTCCCAATACGTTGAATGTTTAATGTATAGTAGGTTCGTATAAGACCTAACTAGCATTGCAACCGTTTCGTGCATTGATTTTCAGCACTTTCGACGACAGTAACTTTCTCTTGTACGATCTTTTATATATTGCATATAATGCGACAAAGTAATCTACCTATCTAGATTGTCCCCATACTTACATCCAATGACTTATTTCCTTTTCTCGTTATGCTATGTCACTTGCTTAAGAGATGACCAGATACATTTAGTTACATATGTAACTAGTTTGGTATACACATGCATTTATATTTATATACATACACAAATATATATATATATACAAGTTTGCCCAGTAAAATTGTGTTGAAACAACATAACTGATAATACGCTTTCCTTTGTGTTCTTGGTGTTAACTGTTTGTTTATTTATACACCAACTCTTATTTGTTTTAACTGCAAAAACCTAAAACACGAAAACGCTTCTCTAAACTTGCGATTTCTTTAAGTTTTAGATTGTAAAATGAAACGTTGGCAAATACTATAAAACCCTGACGACTTGAAAAATATTAAAAATTGCCACCATACAAACCTTTCATTCCTTAGCCACATTAGCACTAA
>NW_013696850.1:0-685 GCF_000517525.1 Limulus polyphemus | reverse complement strand
TGTGTGTGTGTGTGTGTGTGTGTGTGTCTGTTGTTGAACTGGTGACTAGAAAGGCAACTGGTTGGCACCACCTGTCATCAACTCCTTTTTATTTTGTTGTTTCTATATACGATGGTTTATGGAACACTATAATAATTAATTAGTGGGCCTCAAAAAAAAAAAAGAACTTGTAAATTACTCAAACTCAATAGATAGTTGGTGGGGAGAAGGAAAATTCTAAAGTGGCTTTTCTACAAAAAGATCCTGATCTTTCACAATTATCATTTAAAGATATACAGGACCATTGTCAAGAATCAGTGGATAAAATACGAACATCATAAAATTAATCACTCTTCCCAAAAACAGTGAGAATGATCTTTTGTACACAATCATTATTACAACATGAAAGCAAAGACAGCAAATATGTGAAATATACCTAAAGAATCCAAGTACATAGCATTGAGTTGTTTCAGTATAAAATCCATAATATGAAAACATCACTGAAGTCTACATTTGTCCACTCACTACGTTCTTAAGCTATCTCAAATTTCTTCTGAAAAGTACATCCATAAATCTTGCAGCTGGTGAACCTAAGTACATATGTTGGGTGTACTGCAGTTTTGGCATGTGTTTACAATGTCAAAAATTAAAATAATAATAATGTGGTATACATGAAATTTCCAAGTTCTCTCCCTCCACACACACA
>NW_013696849.1:0-685 GCF_000517525.1 Limulus polyphemus | reverse complement strand
GAACCTTACCCACAAAGTATCTACTACCGTGGTGCTAACTGAACCTTACCCACAAAGTATCTACTATCGTGTGCTAACTGAACCTTACCCACAAAGTATCTACTAGCGTGGTGCTAACTGAACCTTACCCACAAAGTATCTACTACCGTGATGTAAACTGAACCTTACCCACAAAGTATCTACTACCGTGTGCTAACTGAACCTTACCCACAAAGTATCTACTAGCGTGATGTTAACTGAACCTTACCCACAAAGTATCTACTACCGTGATGCTAACTGAACCTTACCCACAAAGTATCTACTACCGTGATGTTAACTGAACCTTACCCACAAAGTATCTATTACCGTGGTGCTAACTGAACCTTACCCACAAAGTATCTACTAGCGTGATGTTAACTGAACCTTACCCACAAAGTATCTACTTCCGTGATGTTAACTGAACCTTACCCACAAAGTATCTACTAGCTTGGTGCTAACTGAACCTTACCCACAAAGTATCTACTATAGTGTGCTAACTGAACCTTACCCACAAAGTATCTACTAGCGTGGTGCTAACTGAACCTTACCCACAAAGTATCTACTAGCGTGATGTTAACTGAACCTTACCCACAAAGTATCTACTAGCGTGATGTTAACTGAACCTTACCCACAAAGTATCTACTATAGTGTGCTAACTGAACCTTAC
>NW_013696848.1:0-685 GCF_000517525.1 Limulus polyphemus | reverse complement strand
CATTAAAGGCACGAGAAAAACATTGCTTTAAAAACCTAAAGATTTAATTTAAGAATTAGATATTTTGCGTATGACAGCATTTCAATGTTTGCTGATAAATTGCCAAATTTCCTTAAGAATCGCTTACTAGTTTAAAAGCTATAGCATGAAAACTATAACAAGCTCAAAATGGTTATGTGTAAAAATAATCTTCCATATCTACCCTTGTCTCCCATAAGTTACTACTCAACAAGGTCATCCTTCGCTTGAAGAACTCATCAGTTGAGTTGAGGATGAGTTCTTCAAGCAAAGGATGACCCTGTTGAGTAGTAACTTATTGGAGACAAGGTATAGATATGGAAGGTTATTTTTACACATAACCTTTCATATCTATCCCTTGTTTCCCATGTCAACAGGATCAACCTTCGCTTGATGAATTCATCAGTTGAGTGGAGGATGAGAGACAAAAGATTCTCTGAAACCCAATATATATATTCGGCTTAATAACCTAAAAGTTATAGATCTATCTCACACAATTCAATGCCAAGGTGGTTCTTCAGTAAAAAACACAACTTGTCAGTTTGATTGGACGATAAAAGACAAAAGAATTTTTAACACAATATTTATATATATATGAAATATAGCAATTTAAAAGTTAGCTTAAATTTTGAAAGCAGTAAAGCATCAGAAACTAACAGACACTTAA
>NW_013696847.1:0-685 GCF_000517525.1 Limulus polyphemus | reverse complement strand
CTACTGTTCAGAACTGAAAATTCCAATATCAGTTACTACTGTGTGAGAAGATAATAATCGATAAATTCTTTACAATTGGAGACAGAAGAACGAGTTGCTATCAATCATCTCGAGTATGTTAAAAACAATAACGGGGTACAGTGTATAACAAATAACAAAAAAAAAAACGGAAATATATTATGATGTTGACTTTATAGCTTTAGTTTCGAACATCGGAAATATATTATGTTGTTCACTTTATAGCTTTAGTTTCGAATTTCGTCTCACGTTATTTATGGGCATAAATCAATATAAAAAACTAAGCCAATTACAACAGACCTAGGTTTATATATCAACGTTAGCTTTACGGATATAAGTAACCTAGTATTTATAGAATCTTGCCCGCGACAAATATACGTATATATAACCGATATATTTGAACATGCCGTTTTAAAATATCAGTCCTTGGAACTGAAATCTTTTCAGGGAAACTTCGTCATTTACGGATATGAATAATCTAATATTTATAGGATCTTGCCTGTGGCATATATATATATAAATAGAACACCCGCCTTTTAACGATTGGTTCTTGGAAGTATAATGTGTTCAATAAGACATCATGAATTACTTATACGACTAATATTTATAGGATCTTGAATAGAACAGTTTTGTTTTTACTTTTTTCCAAAAAAGATTAAAGCCTATC
>NW_013696846.1:0-685 GCF_000517525.1 Limulus polyphemus | reverse complement strand
CAGTGTATCTACTGTAACTCTCGTTATATAAACAGTGTATCTACTGTAACTCTCGTTATTTAAACAGTGTATCTACTGTAACTCTCGTTATTTAAACAGTGTATCTACTGTAACTCTCATTATGTAAACAGTGTATCTACAGTAACTCTCGTTATTTAAACAGTGTATCTACTGTAACTCTCGTTATTTAAACAGTGTATCTACTGTAACTCTCGTTATATAAACAGTATATCTACTGTAACTCTTGTTATATAAACAGTGTATCTACTGTAACTCTCGTTAAATAAACAGTATATCTACTGTAACTCTTGTTATATAAACAGTGTATCTACTGTAACTCTTGTTATATAAACAGTGTATCTACTGTAACTCTTGTTATATAAACAGTGTATCTACTGTAACTCTCATTATGTAAACAGTGTACCCACTGTAACTCTTGTTATATAAATGGGGGGGGGGATCTGGTTTAGGCACTCTAGGGGTTTGGAAGGTTGGGGGACTTGTGCTAATCTGGGAAAATTAAATGTCGTAGCCGCGGGATGGAGTGTATACTGTGTACCTGAGGTAAACCCGTCCCGTTCCAGGTGTGGGGTCCGGGGGAGAATCCCCTGCCGTTGACCCATATTAAGTTTACAATCATTACATGTAACAATATTAGTGTAAGTTTTAGAAACGTTCATGGTTT
>NW_013696845.1:0-685 GCF_000517525.1 Limulus polyphemus | reverse complement strand
ATGGACTGTGAGTAAGTTTCACAACTTTCAAGGCATTACATGACCATGATGCTATATCACTTGAATAATTTCAGCCACAATGTATGATTTTAGCTTATGTCCCTTTCTGTTAATTTAATTATCAAAACTGATTGTCTATTATATCAATAATCATTCTTACCTTCTGTAGAGGAGAAGTACGACAACAAAGAACTGCACTGCAGAAATGAGCAAGTTCCACAAACAAGATGTCAAGTTTTTTGTCAAGAACAAAGGCCAACGTTCGCCCATCTATAACTAAAGCTCTTTTGTTTCGTCTGTGACTATTACACCAATTATCTAAAGTGTTATTACTGCTGTTATTTCCAAATAAAAAATGACCAATTAGCAAGGACGAGTTGGACGAAGAAGCAGAAGATACAGGAGAACCAGATTCTTTTGTTACAATTTCTTTGGAGATCTGATCCAAATAAAACTTTATAGTGTCTTTAGCAGTTTCCTATAAGAAAGATGAGTACAGTTTGAATAAATGTTCAGCCTATAGAAAACTAAGATTAATTTTTGTTCTTACATCAACAAACTTTTATTCAACACAAAACTTACACATGTTACAAGTGTTTGTTGTGTGCGCAAAGGTGAAAAATAAAACTAGGTATACTAAATATTTACAAAAGTGTACTATATATATATATATATATATATATAA
>NW_013696844.1:0-685 GCF_000517525.1 Limulus polyphemus | reverse complement strand
TGAGTTGCAGTGGGGTCGTTTTCCACTACCTACCATGAGCTATAATAAGGTCATTTTTTTCAGTAGAAGCAAGAATATTGTAAGGTCATTTATTAGTACAGATGAATTGCATCAGTTTATTCTTCGGTGACATTCTCGCTTGCAAATCGGTTTTTTGTTTTTATTTCATTCAGATGCCAACATTATTTTTCTTTGGGTTGAACTATCGAATTTTTTTCAGAAAAAGCTCAAATAGAAAAGTTATTCAAAGTTATCATTGTTGGCGATCCGACAGTAGGGAAGACGTCGTTTGTTCAACGATACGTAAACAATGTTTTCAAGAACAATTACAAAGGCACAGTCGGAGGTAAGGAGAATACAATATTTTTTAAATAATGTTTAAACTATTAAAGTTAGTTTTAATCATTTTGTCATTAGGAGATTCGTTATCATTATAAACAATATTCCATCAAATGTGGATGTAAGTGTTTTTTTATAAAATATTGGACGTGTTCTTTTGAATCATTCGGTCTAAACAAGAACGCAAATCCCAATGTAGTTAATTTTAGCAAAAGTGTTTTATTTATTTAACTCTAAGTTTTACAAGTTAGCCAAACTAATATTCGTTGACAGACCTATTACTGTAGATGCTAATACAATAATTTCACCTCATAACTGGTATGCACCTCTAGTTCTTTGTCGAAAA
>NW_013696843.1:0-685 GCF_000517525.1 Limulus polyphemus | reverse complement strand
ATAATTTCCTCTTAATATCTTGAGTACCATTATGGTTAGAACTGACACCTAGTTACTACTGAAGAAAACCAAGGAATAAAAAAAAACAAGTAGGAGTTAAGTCTGCCAAAACGTATAATAAATAATATGATATATCGGAATTGGTGAAGCGTTTTTATCGACTGAAACTTTGCATAAGGTTGAGTCTAAGTAAAACAATAAATTAATTGAGTACATCATAGGTTAAACTGATGTATTTTACAGGTAAGAAAATCGATGTTAATAGGATAATATATTTAGGAAGGCATATTTTGTTATAGAATCCAAATGTTCAGTTGCTAATTTCTCAATATATACTGTAAACATAATTTTATTTATAGATATTTTGAAATACTACGGTTCGAGATTAAATGCTTTTGAGAGGACTGAGATATTGCAACACGAGGAACTGTGGTACTTGGGACTAGAGGCCAATAAGATTGAGGGAGAAATTGGTTCTCCCCAAAACAACGGTTACGATGACGAAAACGGATCTTATCTGAAGGTAAAATATATTTATGCATATTTATGACAAAGGAATCTTTTAATATCCGAACTCTGGACAACCCACAAGAATAAATCTCAACCATAAAGACAACTACTCTCCCCAACAGTCCGAATCCTTCTTCCCGTTAAATTGTGATATATATTATTATTAGGCATGTCT
>NW_013696842.1:0-685 GCF_000517525.1 Limulus polyphemus | reverse complement strand
GAAAGTTTGTGGCATTCGAAAAGAATAAGTTCACATATAGAGGGCAGCAGTGGACGGGAATAGCTAATATTGTGAGAGAGGGAAATACATTTTCAGTATAGGAAAATTATAACTTTAATAAAGAAACTTATTTACTTTTAATACAGAAAAGATAGATCCATGTTTAACATAGGCACAATTAATGCAATTATTTTTAAAGCTTTGCAAGTTTATTATTTTTTCCTACTTAATAGCAACTACATAAAACAGATTTTGTATTAGTTTTCTTTCAGATCACAACCCTGGACTTGTGAAGAGCTATTTCCAGTAGTGAATTTGGAGAGAGATTACGTGGGAGAACTCAAGATGGACATTTAATGCCAAGTATAGCAAAAGGACATTTTTTATGCCAGGGGTCAAGATACCCACAGTTAAATGTTTTATTATATAGGGCTTATATTGCTTTGAAAAAATGATTGTTCCTGATTCCTCTGGAATGTGATTGAAGTCTGGTCCATCTTTACCATTGGTTATTTCGTAAAATGAGACTGGGAGAATTGTGGAGTTCTGATTAGTTTTCATAAAATTTTAGAGACAAAAAGGAGCTTATTAGCCCATTGAGGATGTCCCTTCCAACTCCAAACTATAACCAACCCTTACTAGTCATGTATTCATCCAATCTTTTCTTGAACTCAGTTAAATTTTC
>NW_013696841.1:0-685 GCF_000517525.1 Limulus polyphemus | reverse complement strand
AACGCCAGGCTCTGCTAGTAGTACAATAAGTAGAAACCATTAAACAAGAATACTAATCACACACACACACACACACACATATATATATATATATATATAATAGCCATATATTTGTCCGTCTGCCACGCCCTGTACCACCTGAACGGTTAATCGTAATATAATATAATATCTATATATGAAAATGCTTCTTTTCAAGAGTATATTACAAGAAAATTATTCGTTTTTTAGAATTACTAAAATTTCATATCGACATCAACATCAATCCGTCAGTCTTTGTATGTGTTGAACAGTCAACCTAAGAAAAAATTTATTAAGAACAAAAATGTTTACTTCTGTGAGAGAATTTCACGAAAACAACGGGACTTCCTTCGTCGAATGATTGAAAGAAATACTTCGAAAATAGTAGCTTGAACGGAAAAAAACGCATAAAGAGAGGAACGGGTTTGAATATATTAATTCATTTTCGGTTTATAAACTGGGATTTTGCTTCTTAATGCTTATTTTATATTAAATTCGTTATTGTTTTACAGTACTGATTTTAATCAGCTATTAACAATCAATGTAATTAATAGTATTGAAACTATATATTTCATTATATATATATATATACACGTGAGTGTGTGTGTGTGTGTGTATCGCCCCCCCTCCAGTGGCAAATCGGTATGTTTGCGCACTTATACCGCTA
>NW_013696840.1:0-685 GCF_000517525.1 Limulus polyphemus | reverse complement strand
CGCTATGCTACTGGGGGGCCCATACCTAAGTAACTTGTTATAGGAGTGTAAATAGCCCCTCCTCCTCTACCCTAACAAAGGCAGCTCTATTATGATTTAATTTTAGTGATATGAAAAGTGAAACATAAACAGACTACTGTAAACATGAAGCAGACTAACACGGGCAGCTCTATTATGAGCTAATTCTAGTTTCATGTAAATCAGATAAGCATTCATAAACATAAATTTACTGTTCCTACATCAATAATTTCAAGTAAAAAGTAACCATTTCGTATCTGATTGGTAAAACTGATCAAATCCCCAAATCAGAGAATCTGACAGCTGTTATCATAATAACAAACTGTGTTCATTTCTTAGAACTCTATTGGTAAAGAGTAATAAAGAGAAAATGTAGGTTTCATTGACAGTTTTACGTATCACAATTACATTATTTTTCTTTTTTAAATTGCTATGTTTGAATTTAGGTCACATCGACAGTTAAGTTTCGGAAAATTCTGTTATAACAACCGATTATAAGATGTTCTTAATAACACACACACACAAAATACATTTTCTTCATAATCGGATGTTCGTGATTTAATTAATGACTAAAATGGCCACTTTGAATTAATTTTACCAAACAACCAAACCAATTAAAGAAGGTGAAACTTCTAAAACATGAAACTTATTGTAAATCATACGATGA
>NW_013696839.1:0-685 GCF_000517525.1 Limulus polyphemus | reverse complement strand
GATAATCAACCTTGGTTGACTAATTTATGAGATTATAAAGTCTGTAGGATAATCAACCTTGGTTGACTAACTGTCGAGATTGATAAAGTCTACAGTACAATCAACCTTGGTTGACTAACTGTCGAGATTGATAAAGTCTACAGTACAATCAACCTTGGTTGACTAACTGTCGAGATTGATAAAGTCTACAGTACAATCAACCTTGGTTGACTAACTGTCGAGATTGATAAAGTCTACAGTACAATCAACCTTGGTTGACTAACTGTTGAGATTGATAAAGTTATTTTAACTTTAAGATAGTAAGGTTAGTTTAGCGCTATATGGTCAAAATATTGACTAATCCAAACACTACATTATTATAGTGGAAACCTCCTCTTTCATGTAAAAAAATAAATTTGGCTACAGTGTTACACAGATAACTTTAAACAATTAACTAGTATCATACCAATCATTGTAAAAATGAAATATTACTATAGCAAACATGAAAAAGTTATAGATTGTTGCTACATATTAAAACAGTATTACCATATTATCTTTACTATAGCGAACATGAAAAAGTTATAGATTGTTGCTACATATTAAAACAGTATTACCATATTATCTTTACTATAGCGAACATGAAAAAGTTATAGATTGTTGCTACATATTAAAACAGTATTACCATATTATCTTTACTATAGCGAAC
>NW_013696838.1:0-685 GCF_000517525.1 Limulus polyphemus | reverse complement strand
TTTAAATTTTATTTATGTGTATGCTCCAGGATTAGTTCAAGTATAGAACTTTATTCTTTTTCATAGATAACTCATAGTAGCTCTCAGTGTTTTAATTTACAATTGCATTTCTTCCGTCAAATGTAAAACATGTGATTTCGCCATTCTTAGTCAATAACTTGGATAGTAAATATCAGTCTATATGGTTTAGTTTTATGTGTGGTTGTAATGTATATAAGGCATGTGACATTACCCCTTTTGCTTGATAACGTTAATAGTTATTATTTTCATATTGAAATTATTGTGCATGAGTGTTGCATCTGAAATGTATATGACTCTACCCTGCTTATCTCATACCTTGAGTAGTTACCATCATTGTTTTTATCTTGAAATAACTGTATGTGAATGTTGTGTCTGAAACCATTCTTTGTCCGATGACTTCAGTAGTAATTTCATTTTTTAATGTTCCGTCACCAACACTTTGACTCAACTAAATTTTTTTCTTTACAAATGTTCACATTCAAACATAGTGTTGGTATGATCGTGCTTTGTAGTCACTACGAAAAAAACCTATACATTGGATAGGTGAAGTGAAGAAAAAGTGTCATCGGCCACTATTCAAATCTTCACATTATGTAGCTGCACAATAGCAGATAAAATAAATATACTTAGTATTCCGAATATTGTTTACTCTCGAAATCTAAGT
>NW_013696837.1:0-685 GCF_000517525.1 Limulus polyphemus | reverse complement strand
CAGTCTGACGTTAAACAGTCACTAACTTTATTAGTTTCTTACAATCCAACACTAAACAGTCATTAACGTTATTAGTCTCTTACAGTCCGACACAAAACAGTCATTAACGTTATTAGTTTCTTACGATCCGTCACAAAACAGTCATTAACGTTATTAGTTTCTTACAGTCTGACACTAAACAGTCACTAACGTTATTAGTTTCTTACAATCCAACACTAAACAGTCATTAACGTTATTAGTCTCTTACAGTCCGACACTAAACAGTCACTAACGTTACTAGTTTCTTACAATCCAACACTAAACAGTCATTAACGTTATTAGTCTCTTACAGTCCGACACAAAACAGTCACTAACGTTATTAGTTTCTTACAGTCTGGAACTAAACAGTCACTAACGTTATTAGTTTCTTACAGTCTGACACTAAACAGTCACTAACATTATTAGTTTCTTACAATCCGACACAAAACAGTCACCAACTTTATTAGTTTCTTACAGTCCGACATAAAACAGTCACTAACGTTATTAGTTTCTTACAGTCTGACACTAAACAGTCACTAACGTTATTAGCTTCTTACAATCCTACATTAAACAGTCACTAACTTTATTAGTTTCTTACAATCCGTCACAAAACAGTCACTAACGTTATTAGTTTCTTACAGTCTGGAACTAAACAGTCATTAACGTT
>NW_013696836.1:0-685 GCF_000517525.1 Limulus polyphemus | reverse complement strand
TGTTTCTCTAGGTGTATTTTTGTGGATCTTTTCTCCGTTTCTCTAGGTATATTTTTGTGGATCTTTTCTCTGTTTCTCTAGATGTATTTTGTGGATCTTTTCTCTGTTTCTCTAGATGTATTTTGTGGATCTTTTCACCGTTTCTCTAGGTGTATTTTTGTGGATCTTTTCTCCGTTTCTCTAGGTGTATTTTTGTGGATCTTTTCTCCGTTTCTCTAGGTGTATTTTTGTGGATCTTTTCTCTGTTTCTCTAGGTGTATTTTGTGGATCTTTCTCCGTTTCTCTAGGTGTATTTTGTGGATCTTTCTCCGTTTCTCTAGGTGTATTTTGTGGATCTTTTCTCCTTTCTCTAGGTGTATTTTGTGGATCTTTTCTCTGTTTGTTTCTCTAGGTATATTTTTGTGGATCTTTTCTCCGTTTCTCTAGGTATATTTTTGTGGATCTTTTCTCCGTTTCTGTAGATGTATTTTGTGGATCTTTTCACCGTTTCTCTAGGTGTATTTTGTGGATCTTTCTTCGTATCTCTAAGTGTATTTTTGTGGATCTTTTCTTCGTATCTCTAAGTGTATTTTTGTGGATCTTTTCACCGTTTCTCTAGGTGTATTTTGTGGATCTTTCTCCGTATCTCTAAGTGTATTTTGTGGATCTTTCTCCGTATCTCTAAGTGTATTTTGTGGATCTTTTC
>NW_013696835.1:0-685 GCF_000517525.1 Limulus polyphemus | reverse complement strand
TAAGACAAAGGACAAGAAATTAAAACCTACCCTGAAGAACATAAGAATAAAAAGGCACCCTGTGAACAAAAAACAAAGGAGTCAAATCTAATATCCAATTTGATGTGACTAGTAGTAAAGAAAAAAGGAACTTACAAACTAAATAACATTAACAGTGAAAAGAAGTAAACATTTAAACAAAAACAAAGGAATAATTGAACTCCAAACACAAGTTTAAACTAAAGTAACCAAGATGGGAAAAGTATAAAAATCTAACTTACCCAAAACTGAGCAGAGAAGACATGAATGACCTAAATTAACAAGTGCAGAAAGTAGGTCCATCCACACAAGCACACAAACTCATTGAAGATGGGTATACCTATGGGGAGTGAGAAATGCACACTGAAAACCTTACCACAGATCTCTTGGGAAAAAGAACAATACCTAACCCAGCAGATTACGTGGAGGTGTGGTAATAGGTGAAAAGTGCCATAGAAAGAAAATTCACACAGTAGTTATATCTCTCTTCACAAAAAATGTAACGTGAAAGGAAAAATTGTTGGCCAAATGTAAGACACGAACTCCCTGTGAACTAAAGCCCGTGCTTTCCCAGCAGACATCATCAATCCTGAGACCTGAGGACTAATGTCAAAACCATTGTTTACTTATAGCAGGAATTTTATCATCTGCCATATTAAATCTGGTA
>NW_013696834.1:0-685 GCF_000517525.1 Limulus polyphemus | reverse complement strand
CGTAACTTTTTTTGTATCTATAAAAAACTACATCAGATAGTGAGATACAAACTCCTCGATAGACAATACTACAAATAGCCGTCGTCACGTGTAAATACTAATCCTGCACGTATCTCTAGATATTCCTGTAATTAACACAAATGTTCTCATTATTTGTTCCCTGAAGAATTGTGCAAATTACTTATGTTATTTGTTTTCAAATATTGGATAAAAAATAAGCTTTATAACAAATACTGTTACAACCGAATGTTAAGGAGAATAAACCAATTCTGAACCAGCAAGGTTAAACTCTCAACCCCGCCCCCAAAATAATAATTCTGTTATTGTGCAGTAAACTTTCAGTAGCAGTAAGCTGGTGTAATATGCAACACCCTATTAGTCACTGCAAATTGTAGCTTAAGAAATCCAGTACTTTTTCATTTAAAATTGGAGCAATAGCTTGAAACTACAATATTTTTTATTCCTGATGCCTGGGGTTGCAAGTTCTGAATCTCAGCATTATTCTCTTGTTAGATAAATGTGTTAGACGCTCTGTTGTTTCATTCCCTTGATTGCTTGAGAACAATCCACTTTTATAAGCTGTTTTAGGTTCTTTGCTGTCCTTGAATTACTTCGTCAGTCTTCAATCGTGCTCATTCTGATATTTATTATTTCAAAAATCTCAGTTTCTTGTGTCACAAAGCTC
>NW_013696833.1:0-685 GCF_000517525.1 Limulus polyphemus | reverse complement strand
CTATTGCTAATAAGTAAAGGAGAACAAAGGAAGATTGTAACATGGGATGTTGCTAATAAGTAAAGGACAGCAACTGAAGATTGTAACGTGGGATATTGCTAATAAGTAAAGGAGAACAAAGGAAGATTGTAACATGGGATATTGCTAACAAGTAAAGGACAACAAATAAAGATTGTAACATGGGATATTGCTAATAAGTAAAGGAGAACAAAGGAAGATTGTAACATGGGATGTTGCTAATAAGTAAAGGACAACAAATGAAGACTGTAACATGAGATGTTGCTAATAAGTAAAGGACAACAAATGAAGATTGTAACATGAGATGTTGCTAATAAGTAAAGGAGAACATCTCATGTTACAATCTTCATTTGTGCTAACAAGTAAAGGACAACAAATAAAGATTGTAACATGGGATATTGCTAATAAGTAAAGGACAACAAATGAAGATTGTAACATAAGATGTTGCTAATAAGTAAAGGAGAACAAAGGAAGATTGTAACATGGGATGTTGCTAATAAGTAAAGGAGAACAAAGGAAGATTGTAACATAAGATACTGGTAATAAGTAAAGGAGAACAAAGGAAGATTGTAACATGGGATATTGCTAATAAGTAAAGGATGACAAATGAAGATTGTAACATGGGATATTGCTAATAAATAAAGGACAACAAATGAAGATTGTAACA
>NW_013696832.1:1298-1611 GCF_000517525.1 Limulus polyphemus | reverse complement strand
ATTAAACTCTAGGGAACAATGGTTTATACAGGAGTACAGCACATCCAGATTAAACTCTAGGGAACAATGGTTTATATAGGAGTGAACACATCCAGATTAAACTCTAGGGAACAATGGTTTATACAGGAGTACAGCACATCCAGATTAAACTCTAGGGAACAATGGTTTATATAGGAGTGAACACACCCAGATTAAACTCTAGGGAACAATGGTTTACACAGGAGTACAACACACCCAGATTAAACTTTAGGGAACAATGGTTTATATAGGAATACAACAAATCCAGATTAAACTCTAGGGAACAATGGTTTAT
>NW_013696832.1:0-372 GCF_000517525.1 Limulus polyphemus | reverse complement strand
CCCAGATTAAACTCTAGGGAACAATGGTTTATATAGGAGTGAACACACCCAGATTAAACTCTAGGGAACAATGGTTTATACAGGAGTACAGCACATCCAGATTAAACTCTAGGGAACAATGGTTTATATAGGAGTGAACACACCCAGATTAAACTCTAGGGAACAATGGTTTATATAGGAGTGAACACACCCAGATTAAACTCTAGGGAACAATGGTTTACACAGGAGTACAACACACCCAGATTAAACTCTAGGGAACAATGGTTTACACAGGAGTACAACACACCCAGATTAAACTCTAGGGAACAATGGTTTATATAGGAGTGAACACACCCAGATTAAACTCTAGAGAACAATGGTTTATATGGGAGT
>NW_013696831.1:0-685 GCF_000517525.1 Limulus polyphemus | reverse complement strand
AATATATTATTTTTAAAATAATTGGATTGAGTGCTGTCCATTTATTGTTCGAATTTATTGGCAACAAGTCACATACACCTATTGTAGAAGAATCTCAGCCTATATATACACAGAAACTTGACAAAAATCGTCAGGCTTCACTTGGACAATACCATGGTAGTGTCTTTTGTTTATCATCGAGGAGGAACTTGGTCCAGGGTTCCTTGTTTTCTAATTTTGGACCTCCTTTCTGGGGACCATTCCTATCTTATCACCCTACTAGCTTGCCATGTTTGATTGGTGATGTCTGTGGTAGCAGGTCAATTGTCTCAATCCAAACAGATTCTCCTGATAGAATAGCTGTTGCTTTGCAAGATTCTGTTGGATTGGCTCTTATTTTACAACTTTGATTGGTGGGTTGACCTCTCATTGGATCACCCAACTATTGTCAATTTGATCTCCAATACATCATCTTTAGGACAGAGTGGGATTACAACTCTAGGTCTTCTCTCCACTTCATATGTTTCCCAGGTGCTAAATATTATTTGTTCCAACTCATTGTCAGGTCCTGTTGATAGCACCAGATTAGCTGCTCCACCCTGGTTTCTGCTTCTGCAGTATCTTTTGGAATGTCCAACTTTTTCATTACTTTTAAGACTATCTCTGTGGAGGAATTCGTGATCTGACATGGTACACCCAGCTATCC
>NW_013696830.1:0-685 GCF_000517525.1 Limulus polyphemus | reverse complement strand
ATGGTTAATGAAAGTGTTCTAAAACGCGACATTAATTTCTTAACGACCTAATACTTAGAGCAATTAATTAATCTGGATAAACTTAATTATGTTTGTCATGCAACATTACCATCTAGTTCCTTAAGGATCTTCGAGAATTAGAAGAGTGTGTGATACTAACAGTATGTTCGTGTAAATAGAATATAAGTAAATAAACGTTGTGGTCGTATATACTTTTAGACATTACAGAATAGATTATTAGTATACATTCTTCTAATGGTTGAGAATACATAAGGGACTAGATAAAGAATGCAGTTTTAAAGAAATATGCTGAACACTAATGTCTCATGACAAGTGTAATTAATTATAATCATGATTTGCCAGCATTTAAAAGGCAATTGTTCTTCGTAAACTTAATTAAAATTATTAAAAACGGATACAGTGGAAAATGAAGAATGAATCTTCTAGATAGTGAAGAAATAACATATTCACACCTTCAACTTTGGAGTTAAAAGAAAGTGAAGAACAGAGACAGTATCAAACCTTTTTCAAATCGATGTTGTAAATTATATATATATAGATACTTGTGTTCTCCATGTATTTGATTCATTTCCGTCGTACAACATATATGAATAACTTTGTGTAACGTCCATACACGTGTGTAACACCACACACACACATATTTATGTAAACATACATTTTTATA
>NW_013696829.1:0-685 GCF_000517525.1 Limulus polyphemus | reverse complement strand
ATAGAATCAGATCAATCCAGACGCGTCCATTGAAAGGTCCCACATAGAATCAGATCAATCCAGACGCGTCCATTGAAAGGTCCCACATAGAATCAGATCAATCCAGACGCGTCCACTGAAAGGTCCCTTCATAGCTGTGTGGGTTGGGTTTAGTGGAAGTACCTTATCTTTTTGGGGAGCCCAAATATCATGGTTTACGAACTGGTATGGTCACTAGTACACGTTGTCATTACGTGCTACCTAACATGGTGTTACTCTACTTTCACGAGCTGGTATTCCACATCAGGACACCTGTTAATGTGAGAAGGTCCACCATATCATGTTACCAACGCTGTGAAGAACCAGCTACGCAACTACAGTGAACGAATAATCAGTACGAGATTCACGAGATTTACCCCCACGGTCTCCAGATCTCTCCCTCCCCCTGTTTATAGTGTTATCTGTAAGTCTTGGTGTACCACAACCATCCACAGTAGTGAGTTACACACAGCTGGGCACCACAGTAGTGAGTTACACACAGCTGGGCACCATGGTGTACCACAGTAGTGAGTTACACACAGCTGGGCACCATGGTGTACCACAGTAGTGAGTTACACACAGCTGGGCACCATGGTGTACCACAGTAGTGAGTTACACACAGCTGGGCACCATGGTGTACCACAGTAGTGAGTTACACACAGCTGGG
>NW_013696828.1:0-685 GCF_000517525.1 Limulus polyphemus | reverse complement strand
GATATATACTGTTATGTATTATGTTTATTCGTCACGTCCTGTGTGTGAAGAGGATATATACTGTTATGTATTATGTTTATTCGTCACGTCCTCTGTGTGAAGAGGATATATACTGTTATGTATTATGTTTATTCGTCACGTCCTGTATGAAAAGATCAGAACCTATTAGAAATATGCTGAAGCAACAATAAAAATATTTGTCATTATAGAATCAGCAAAGAAATACAAGTTTATCCCAACAAGAGTAGATACCGTAAAGCTTCACCCAAAAGATCATTACACTAAAGACAAAGTACTTGGGCCGTTAATGTTAATAGACCGAAGAAAAGTACACGGAAAATTAAGACTAAAATCCTGAATATAAAATATTCAGACCATTAATATTAGTAGCCTGAAGACATGGTATCCGGACCATTAATACTAGTAGCCTGAAGACATAGTATCCGGGCCATTAATACTAGTAGCCTGAAGACATAGTATCCGGACCATTAATACTAGTACCCTGAAAATAAAGTACCCGGACCATTAATACTAGTAGCCTGAAGACATAGTATCCGGACCATTAATACTAGTAGCCTGAAGACAAAGTATCCGGACCATTAATACTAGTAGCCTGAAGACAAAGTATCTGGACCATTAATATTAGTAGCCTGAAGACATAGTATCCGGACCATTAATACTAGTA
>NW_013696827.1:0-685 GCF_000517525.1 Limulus polyphemus | reverse complement strand
GGTTAATCTCTATTGATCAACACTTCAAAATCCTATTTGTCAGAAGGCAGTAATCTACAGATAACATTTAAAATGGTCAGATTCTATTGATCAGGTCTTGCGGACTTACAACGCTAAAATCCGGGGTTCGATCACCACTTTAAAATCCCACTAGTTTGAAGGTGTTGATCAGTCATTAATATCTCGTATGGTTGGTTGTTTAAATGCTTCTTCTCTTTGATTCCTCGGAAGTTTCTCTGATAGATTAAAGCTTTCGGTATTTTCAAGAAACAAACGCGAGAGGGCTAATTGAACCTGTAATGGTTGTGTTTGATGGATTACATGTAATATAAATATCGTTTCTATGGAATGGTCATTCAGTCTTGTACAGATTTGACATACTGAACTCTTGCATTTGAATAGATTAGTTATCTGCGCATAGCTGTCTCTGATTTGAAACTGGGGCCGAGGTCACAGTGTAAGAATGAAGGTTAAATCCCAACTATTCGTTAAACAAGAGTAGTCAAACAGTTGGCGGTAGGTACTGTTTGTTAGTTGCTTTCTATCTACTCCATCACATCAAAATTAGGGAATGTTATGTGCACACGCGCGAATTTCCGAACCAATTTCTTTGTATTTTCAGGCTTTATCACGCTGTAGATACGTTTGTTATGCTTCTTACTAGTTAGAAGTTTTAAACAAAAGA
>NW_013696826.1:0-685 GCF_000517525.1 Limulus polyphemus | reverse complement strand
CTGGAGTACACAATAATTATGAGTAGTCTGTGTGAAGATTCAATGAGAATTCAATAACGTAATTAGTGAATGATTCAGTTCAGTGTTAGTGCTGAGAGTTATCAATCGATTAGCAAAGAAATTCAGTAGCTGTAAGTAAGTTTATAGCAAATTAGGTGTAATATCATTAGCAAAATGCTGATGTTTGTGAACTTAGGCCTACAACTTGTGTCAAAGTGAACGTAGCCTGTAAAAACATTATAGAGGAAATAAACTAATTCGTTATCATTACGTGGACTGGACTTGTCATTATTTTAAACAAGTAACCCAAAAGAACCCACCCAACGATAGAACACGTTAGAACGTCAAGAAATAAAACTATCGTAAACAAGCCTTCCCGTGTTTATACTTGGAAGACTTACCACGAACAATGGAAAACTTGCATATTTTGAAAAGCACGCGAGCATAAACAATAGTTTTTCCAATTTATGTTAATATAATGCAGAGGTAACAGGAAGAATACTGATAAAGAAACGAGTAAAAAATAAAGAGTATACTCTCAGAACTAATTCGGAAATATTTAATAATGATAATGGTTTTATATACGAAAACTTAGATAAAATATTAAATTAAGGATCATTCTTTTTGGGATTCTAATAATAAATTAAAATATTTATTAAGGCTTGATCAAAAACAGTATGGAAGT
>NW_013696825.1:0-685 GCF_000517525.1 Limulus polyphemus | reverse complement strand
CATTATCTTATGTAGTTATGGTTTTTATCTCCTACATTTATTTAGAAACAATTATCGTGTGTAGTTATGGTTTGTATCTCCAGCATTTATTTAAATACAATTAACTTATGTAGTTATGGTTTTTATCTCCCTACATTTATTTAAAAACAATTATCGCGTGTAGTTATAGTTTGTATCTCCAGCATTTATTTAGAAACAATTAACTTATGTAGTTATGGTTTTATCTCCTGCATTTATTTAAATACAATTAACTTATGTAGTTATGGTTTTTATCTCCTACATTTACTTAGAAACAATTATCATGTGTAGTTGTGGTTTGTATCTCCAGCATTTATTTAGAAACAATTATCTTATGTAGTTATGTTTTTTATTTCCTGCATGAGTGTCTATGATATTTTTCTTGTAGGTAATATTCTGACTGGCCTTCGTATAATCTAGAAGATTTTCTACCTTTTTTGTATACCTGATTAGGGTAACTGCTCTATACAGTAATTAATACTACAGCTGCTGTAATCCTTCTATCGTGTCAAAAGGTTTTACGTATTATTTTACACATACTTGATGTTACTATTCTGTACCATCCAAGTCTACCTAGTTATCAGTTCAAGGTGAGTTAAAAACATCCACCTTAGTGTTTGAGCTTACCTTTAGGCAGAGGTATCAGAACTGGGGGTGCTGTAGCACG
>NW_013696824.1:0-685 GCF_000517525.1 Limulus polyphemus | reverse complement strand
AGATCTGCAACACCAACCTGACAGAGGTTGAAGTTTTCATAACTTCCTTAGGCCTGCAGCACCAATCTGATAGAGACTGAACTTTTATAGCGTCCTTAGATCTGCAGCACCAACCTGACAGAGGTTGAAGTTTTTATAGCGTCCTTAGGCCTGCAGGACTAACCTGATAGAGACTGAAGTTTTTATAGCGTCCTTAGGCCTGCAGGACCAACCTGATAGAGATTAATTTTAAAGTATATATGTTTCTTGTTTTTAATCTCGTATCGTTTATTATTTCAGCTGACTAGATTTTGAAACTCTTTTTCTGCTTATTTTTTTATCCAACGACTGTTTTTGTTTCGAAACTTTGCGCACTGTTACACAAGGGGTACTTGCACATAGCCGTATTGATTCTGAACTGATAAGCTAGAGAGAAGCCAGTTAGTGAACAGCTCACACCGTCAATTCTTGGAATCTGATCGAATAGTAAAATTGGACCACCACTCTGAAAGTGAACTCAGTAAGGAGAGTGTTTTTTTGTAACAAGGGTCGCGAAAATAAATTCTCGGATCCCTAATCTTGGCACGCTTACCACTCGGCCACGCCAGTCTCGCGGACAGACAAGTACTTGAGGACGTACATGGAAATTGTAAACTGATTAATTAACCACCATACTATGAGCCATGGAATACTTTCATTGAAACAT
>NW_013696823.1:0-685 GCF_000517525.1 Limulus polyphemus | reverse complement strand
GAAAAAAAAGATGAAATAAACTGCAAATTTATTTTTATTTTGGGTTTCATTAAAAGGAAAAGTGTATGTATCTAAGCTTAGATATCAGGTATTATTGTTTTGTCTCAGATTTTCGAGCAAAGTAACATAAGGGTTATCGCGCACAAGCGTCCGTATTTTTTGAACTGATAAATTAGAGGCAAAGTAGCTAGTCAACAGCATCCATCGTCAACTCTTGTCTGCTCGGATAATGTGATTTTACCACAATACTTATAGCACTTCTGTGAATCCAATCTACAGAGCACGTTTGTGAACAACGAGTGGTGAACCATAAATCCTTGGATCCACAGTTTGCGCATGGCAAACCACTAGGCCAAGCCTACCTCAGAAATAAGATATACCGTTCAAACCACCATGCTTTCCTAAACATGGTTAAATAAAGGTTATATACCCTAACAGAAGTTTTGGAAAGCATGCTGAGAAATAATAGGATTCTTCTGAATCGTTCTCAGAAAATAATTTTAATCTGAAATAATAACAGTTGATAATAATCCAATGGCTTATGATATATATCTTGAATTCACCTGAAGAAAAGTAAGAATAAGCCTTACTTTTTTGTTGAATACTTGGACAATTTGTATAACTTACGAAACTTCAAAGGACAATTTTCTTTTCCATCACATATATATCTTAAAATCATTATCAC
>NW_013696822.1:0-685 GCF_000517525.1 Limulus polyphemus | reverse complement strand
GTTAGATCTAGCGAGTTTAACTGAACAATACAATTAAAAACACTACAATATTAATTTAAATTAACCTTTTAGATCTAGTGAGTTTAACTGAACAATATAATTAAACACTACAATATTGATTTAAATTAACTATTTATATCTAGTGAGTTTAACTGAACAATATAATTAAACACTACATATTAATTTAAATTAACCTTTTAGATCTAGTGAGTTTAACTGAACAATATAATTAAACACTACAATATTAATTTAAATTAACCGTTCAGATCTAGCGAGCTTAGCTCAACAATATTATTAATTTCCGATAGGAGGTGAATGCTAACATCTGCCCATATATCTCCAATTCTTTTTTTAGCCTGTTATTTATTGTTGTTTGAGCTTGCATTCATCGTTTTTTTTTGTGAAATCTCACATCTCCAAGCATCCTCTTGTTTATCTTTTTAACTTATTTCTCTGAACTCCAGCACAGCTTTCTCGACAGTGCAATAACAATGTGTAGGACTTGTCACCGTAACCTGCCAATAACACATGGCAATAAAAATGTGAAAAAAGTTAAACTATACAAAAATTCAGTAATATGTATTGATATACGTACATATGAAAGAAGAATGTAGGAGTAACTGAAACTATATTTTGTGATATATATATATATATATATATATATATATATATATATATATATATA
>NW_013696821.1:0-685 GCF_000517525.1 Limulus polyphemus | reverse complement strand
CAGTAACTAGTTCAACAATAACGACGAGTTCCAGAGTGATTTTAAACAATAATGTTTGTTTGTTGTATTTCATGCACAACTACTCCAGAGCTATTTGAGTAGGCGTCTATAATTCTGAAATGACAAACTAGAGGGAAGGCAGCTCGTCAATACCACTCACCGCCAACTCTTTGAGCTTCACTTTTCAGTGGGATTAACCACCATATTATAATGCCCCCACGGCTGAAAGGAAGAGCATGTTCGGTGATGAGATTCGAACCTGCGACCCGCATACTGCAAGTCGAGTGTCCTAACCATTAGTCTATGCCAGGTCTTGAAACAATAAACAAACTGATTAAACCAAATTGTAGTTTTTAGTGGTTAATGTGGACAAACCAGTTAACTTATTTTGAAACAAAACAAAATACTGTCCGCCACGTTTATTAAATTCCTTTGATTTACATTATAATTTGTAGCGTAAAGCTATATACATGTGCGCCAGTGAAGGTCCGGCGGAATGGACAGCAGCTGAAGCAACATTTTGTCAAAGTAACTGTAGAGCTTTGTAAACTTGAACTTGCACTTCCAAAATTATTTCAGTGAACACCTGTATTTAATCAGAAAAAAAAAGTGCTTCCAAATGATTAATTCTTTCAATACATTATAGTAAAAATTCCTGGGGAACATGCCCCCAGACCCCCATAGC
>NW_013696820.1:0-685 GCF_000517525.1 Limulus polyphemus | reverse complement strand
TATATGTAGCCAACAACTCAACTAAAGATATCACATCATAAGGCTCTACACAACCTGTTATATATATATATTATAAAACTGTACAAAACCTACTGTATAATAAGTATGCACAAAAACTGCTTTGTAATTTTTTGAAAGCTTTATTTCTAAATTTTGTTTATTCAAATTTACTGACTGTCACAAAATTTATCTGCTATTAAACTAAGGTCAATACTTGACCTTTTGTGTCAAAAAATATAACTACATCATTATCGAATATAGAATATCAAACAAACAAAAAACTTGATGTACTTATCAACAACGGAGTTCACTAGATCTGCCCCGCAGTGGATCAGCGGTAACGTTGCAGAGTTATAAAATTAGAAACTTGGTTTACATATCTTTGGTGGGCACAGCACAGATTTCCCATTGTGTAGCTTTCTGCTTAATTACAAAGAAACAAACCATTGTAACTCGTTTTATTTTTATTTTTTTATGCAATTGTTGTATCGTTTTGTACAAAGCAATACCATAAGCTATCTGTGTTGTGTTCACCGCGAGAATCGAACGCCGAATTTAGCCTTTGAGGTCTACAAGTTTCTCGTGGCGCTACCAATAGACAAATGTTTAACTAAAGTCAACACTTAAACCTTAGCTGTTTTGGTAATAAGACGTCACAATGCCGTTAGTTTAATCATTTCTATAT
>NW_013696819.1:0-686 GCF_000517525.1 Limulus polyphemus | reverse complement strand
TCCATTTTTTTAGATTTGCAATAGATCTCTTGGAACGTGTGTTGTCGTTTTTTTGTACACGTATGTTTTTATGTGTCAGTTTTCATCTGAGCTCTGTACTTGAGAAGGTTGTTTAATTATTTGTAGATCTAAAACTATAAAACTAAACTGTATATTGAAAACTATCGTTCAGTTTTCTACTTTTCTTCTTTGATAAAATTATTATCGCTATATATTCGTATATAAAATATATATGATCTACCGTATCTTGGCAGGATAGAAAAAGCTAATTAGGTGATCTTTCACATTCGTATAGCTTTCTTATTCACTGCTAAATGTTTTATTTTATCAATATTATTATTATTGATTTAATTTGGATCTAAAGGAACGTAATTAATCTTGAATCCAATCAAATTACAAGCTCATTGAACGTGCGATATTTCGCATGTCCAATTCATATTGATTTTACACCACCAGTAAATACCTATGAATATCTGCTTTACGGAGGATTCAGACTTGGTCTCGAGTCCGTGATTTACCCTTTTCAGTAACGCTGTAACTCCTCTGAACTTTGTACATTTATAGTACATGTATAATGTAAAATGTAAACTATCGGATCTTTCATCTGGAAATTATAAAAAAAATATTTGGAATATAAGTTTGTCAGTTGATATCACACTAGAGTATAACTTAGTCAGTTGATATCA
>NW_013696818.1:0-686 GCF_000517525.1 Limulus polyphemus | reverse complement strand
ATATGAGCACGTTGGCTTTCAAATTGTTACCGTCTTTCCGAAGAAAATACTAGTTCTACAGGAAAACATTAATGATTCACTAGTAAATATAACAAATATAAAACTAGTAAATATAACAGGTATAAAAAATAGTAAATATAACAGGTATAAAACTAGTTTATAAAAGGTATAAAAAATAGTAAATATAACAGGGTATAAAACTAGTTTATAAAAAGTATGAAACTAGTAAATATAACACGTATAAAAAACAGTAAATATAACAGGTATAAAACTAGTAAATATAACAGGTATAAAACTAGTAAATATAACAGGTATAAAACTAGTAAATATAACAGGTATAAAACTAGTAAATATAACAGGTATAAAACTAGTAAATATAACAGGTATAAAACTAGTAAATATAACAAATATAAAACTAGTAAGTATAACAGGTATAAAACTAGTAAATATAACAGGTATAAAACTAGTAAATATAACAAATATAAAACTAGTAAGTATAACAGGTATAAAACTAGTAAATATAACAGGTATAAAACTAGTAAATATAACAAATATAAAACTAGTAAATATAACAGGTATAAAACTAATAAATATAATAGATATAAAACTAGTATATATAACAGGTATAAACTAGTATATATATATAACAGGTATAAAACTAATATATATAACAAATATAAAACTAG
>NW_013696817.1:0-686 GCF_000517525.1 Limulus polyphemus | reverse complement strand
AAAAAAAAAATTTCGTCTGCAAAGTTCTGCTGCCCGAACAACTCTGAAGCTATCTGTTTGTGAGTAACTGAAAGCCATGAGATATGGCCACATTAATTTTACTGGTTTGGGATATGTGTTTTTAATTAGGCTTAAAAGAACAGACTTTTTTTTATTGTTTCTTTTTTACTGGACTGCAAAAAAGTTTCGTCTATAAAGGTCTTCTACGACGTCACACGTACATGGCAACAGCAGCCTTAACAACTGGGCAACAACATTGATGCGATTTGTTGACCAGCTTTCAAGGAAACATTGAAAGAAGTTTCATACCACGTGGTGCGCTCTCGTGCAATCATGGGAAAGAATTCTTACTAGTGAGAAGACTAATGAGTTTTGTGATATTAAAACATCATCACTCATTTCTACGTATCTTAACCATTCCTCATCATCTATCTTAGGGGGGGGGAGGAAGAAAGCCAAAACATACATTACGTATTTTTAAATGTTGTCAGCTAACCCAATTTTTTACAAACAAGTTTAACAGGCTATTTTTTTAAAGTTGTATTCAAACGGGTTGATCAGAACCCACTACTTTTTAGTTACTTCAAGTTCTAATGAACAGGTATTATTAAAACTTCACTAGACTTACTTCAGGTTCTGATGAACAGGTATTATCAGAACTTCACTAGACCTACTTCAGGTTCTGG
>NW_013696816.1:0-686 GCF_000517525.1 Limulus polyphemus | reverse complement strand
CTGAAAAGGTGGTGTCTATTTACTTGTGACTACGCTGTGTATATCAAGAAAACAAAAACTATTGGATGAACAAACTTAAAGCGACGATAATGTTTTTAGATATTTTACTTTGATGTTAATGTCACAAATAGTTATAGTAAATAACACAAACTAGAAAACAGTGAAACTTAAAGTGACGATAATGTTTTTAGATATTTCACTTTGATGTTAATATCACAAACAACTGTAGTAAATAACGCAAACTAGAAAACAGTGATGTTAAAGTGAGGATAACGTTTCTATATATTTTACTTTGATGTTAATGGCACACACAGCTGTAGTAACTAATACAAACTAGAAAATAGTGAAACTTAAAATGAGGATCACGCTTCTAGTTATCTTACTCTCATGTCAAGAGGTGAAAGTCACAAACTTGAGTAATAGATGGAGAGAAAGGCAAACCAACTTTAACTTGTACTTAACTTGTACTCTTGTTAGACACACACACACATATATAATCTTGTACCATTGATAGACACGCACACATTTATAACCTCGTACCCTTGTTAGACACACACACATATATAATCTTGTACCCTTGATAGACACGCACACATTTATAACCTCGTACCCTTGTAAGACACACACATATTTGACCTTGTACCCTTGATAGACACGCACACATTTATAACCTCGTACCCTTCTTA
>NW_013696815.1:0-686 GCF_000517525.1 Limulus polyphemus | reverse complement strand
AGTTATGTTTACAAAATAAGCGAAGTAACAGTAGCCGAGTTATAATTTTTTATAGTACTAACTAATCTATTGCAGCGTTCCGTTATAACTCTTTATAGCACAACCTAATTTATTATAATGCTAGTGACATTACAAGAAAGAAACACCCTCATTTTTGGAATTTTCAACATTTAACAGTGCAGGTGGGAGGAAGAAGTCAAACCTAATCCTCCCAGATCCCGATAGAGAAGAGATTCGAACCACAGCTGGAGAAACCAGCGTGTAACTGAAGTATAAAAGAAAGAAAAACAAATGTTTTTTTAACCGAATTGATTATCACGTCTCAAACTCCAGGCCCTTTGTCGGCAGCTCAACACACTAGGCCACGTTGAGTATGTAATGGTTAAAAAGCGACATCTTTGTTCGGAAACAGCAACAATGGTAGATGTAAGGTTTATATTTTTATATATATATATATTTCTTAAAATCTACAAGGCATAAGCTGGAGTCAAACCTTTGAAGACAAATTAAAGAAGTGTTAAAACTGGTATCTCACGATCCCATTAAATAATGTAGAGGTCGCTTCAGTCAGATCTAAATATCTCTGCTAGAGATACAAACAAAGAGTATTTGTTTTTCTGGAATCGTTCGAGAATCGTCTGAATCTTGCCAGTTTATCTTCGCAAAAGTAAACGAATGAATACAAT
>NW_013696814.1:0-686 GCF_000517525.1 Limulus polyphemus | reverse complement strand
TTGATTAAACACTAAGTATGATACTGTTGCTAAAATAGATCCCATAGGAACTCCTGTCTGATCATGTAACTCTTGATTAAACACTAAGTGTGATATTGTTGCTAAAATAGATCCCATAGTAACTCCTGTCTGATCATGTAACTCTTGATTAAACACTAAGTATGATACTGTTGCTAAAATAGATCCTATAGTAACTTCTGTCTGATCATGTAACTCTTGATTAAACACTAAGTATGATACTGTTGTTAAAATAGATCCTATAGCAACTTCTGTCTGATTGTATAGAAACTGTGACTGTTTTCTAGTTAAGTCCAGTAACTTTCTAAATACTTCATTAAAGAATCTATTGTGATTTTCTTGGTTCTAAACCAGATTAACAACTGTGTCAAGTGTTATATTTGTGAATAATGATTCAATATCAAAGTAGTACAAGAAAAACTGTTTCCAAATTTAAGTGTTGTATTTGTTTCCCAAACTGAAGACTGTTTGAATAAGTAAGTACTTAATGTACTTTGACAAGAAAACCTTCCAAGCCAAGACTATAGGCACCATTGTTATATAACAATAGGTATTTTGGGATACATATATATCACACATGTGGTTCTCTATACTGTGTAGATATATACATCATTCTGTGGTTGTCTATATTGTTTAGATATATACATCATTCTGTGGTTGTCTATATT
>NW_013696813.1:0-686 GCF_000517525.1 Limulus polyphemus | reverse complement strand
CTTGATATTATGTATGGATCTTTGTGTCATTGTTTGTGTTAAATCTTCGTACGTGTTCGTTTTTATACGCACATATACATTTACACAAGTATCTACTACATCAACAGGTATAAATAAGAACCTAACAGATAACTTTTTGTTTCAATTCTGCTATCTAACATTTAATAGGTATATTAACAAAATATTTCATTCAGTGAGGACTATGAAAACTCTTTGATAGTTTAAGGTAGAAAGCAGAATTTGCTGTTACTATATATATATATATACTCTGAAGATATTATGGATTAGCCGAAAACAAAGAGTGCTAAGGTGACAAGTTATCTGGTGGAAATAATCTCCTGTTTAAATTACATATGACAGGATGATTACAAAGAAAAATCTCCAATTAAAATTATTATGTACTAAATTTAAGAACTACTTGTTTCAAAGTATGAAGCACATTAAGGCTTACAGCTTTCATTCAAGACAGTTTGGTAGTTGTTGTTTGTTTGTTATTAAGCACAAAGCTACACAAAGCTCTGCTCACCACGTGTATCGAAACCCGGTTTCTAGCACTAGAAGTCCGCAGACATACCGCTGTGCCACTGAGGGGTCAAAACAGTTTGGATACGGCACAGTTTATTTTAAAATAATATTATACTGTGTATTTAAATATCTTATCTTGCAAGTTAGCAGGGGTTTTATTT
>NW_013696812.1:0-686 GCF_000517525.1 Limulus polyphemus | reverse complement strand
GTACTAGATCTAATTTTAATGATACAGAACAAATGGTACAAAACTCTCCGTACTAGATCTAATTTTAATGATACAGAACTAATGGTACAAAACTCTCCGTACTAGATCTAATTTTAATGATACAGAACAAATGGTACAAAACTCTCCGTACTAGATCTAATTTTAATGATACAGAACAAATGGTACAAAACTCTCGTACTAGATTTAATTTTAATGATACAGAACAAATGGTACAAAACTCTCCGTACTAGATCTAATTTTAATGAAATATGACTAACACTAATGTGCCATTAACACTACTTAGAACGAAACGCCCTCCAAACTCATTTCTGTCAGGCCTCGTGCATTTGGTAGTAGTAAATAATGATTAGGTGTTAAATATTTAAATTAGTTGAAACACATAAGTGGAACTTAAAATTATTAAAGCAATCTTGAGGCTGGAGATTGAGTAGTTACTCTGTTGAAATGACAGTTTGGAAAGTAAATTACTCAATTAACGAGAAGAAAATGTAATCTCATTTAACATTATGAGCTGTTGGTGTTCCGGAAAGTCATACCCTGGTTTATCTATGTTTATACTTCTACAGAAGGTAGGTGATACCCTGGTTTATCTATGTTTATACTACTACAGAAGGTAGGTGATACCCTGGTTTATCTATGTTTATACTTCTACAGAAGGTAGGTGA
>NW_013696811.1:0-686 GCF_000517525.1 Limulus polyphemus | reverse complement strand
CTATTGCCACAATTAACAGAACAAGCTGTTATAGGATATTTGGGTTTTATATAAAATCTTAAGTTTTCTAACACTGATGTATTTTCAGATTCTACAGCAATCTGTACTTAAAATAAGTATTTATGAGAAAACTCACCATCAAACTGATACTGGATAATGTTATTAAAAATTTCCAGAAGGAAAAAAACCAGGTGATGGTTGGTTGGACTAGAGTAAAGGAACCATGGTGTACTGAAGGCCTGGAAAAACAACACAAAATTAACAATTCATCAAGCATTATCCTAGCAGTCATGGTAGTTGAATAGATTAGATTACAATAACTCGCACGTTGAACACTTGGAAGTCATGTTTAAATATTTGTTCTTTCAAATAATTCAGTAAGTAGTCAATTTTAAAACATGACTACCAAATAATTCAGTAAAAGTCAATTTCAAAACATGACTACCAAATAATTCAGTAAAAGTCAATTTTAAAACATGACTACCAAATAATTCAGTAAGTAGTCAATTTTAAAACATGACTACCAAATAATTCAGTAAAAGTCAATTTTAACACATGACTATCATATAATTCAGTAAGTAGTCAATTTAAAACATGAAAACAGAGACATCATTTTAAAACTACACAGTTTTTTTATTGAGAAAGGTTCATCAGACTTACCTCCAGTAAATGTAGCAGTTTTGTTT
>NW_013696810.1:0-686 GCF_000517525.1 Limulus polyphemus | reverse complement strand
CTGTGAAAATCTTGATTTTTCTCTGTTTAATGTGCAACTATTGCAATTATCCTACTAAATAAGGCTGTTAAGTGCTACCATTCAATTTTGGTTAAAATATGAGCTGTATTATCCACTGTAAGTTTCTTCAACTATAATTATAATTCGTTCCATTTCGTAAGTCATACTTTCTGTAAATTACTATCCACGTAAGACTCTAGGAATTTTTAATGTACTACCAGAAATGTAATTCCTTCATCGGTTAGCTACAATTTCTTTTGAACAGACCAGATAACAGATGCATAAAACTTCAGCATCCAGTTAAAAAGACAAGATAATATAGAAATAAAGATCATAATATAAAATGGAAAATAAAATTAAATCATAAGATAAAACGCAATAATTCAGAATCATGATAGAAACTAGTGAAAATCAAAATTAAACCATAATAACATTCAAAAGTCAAAAAGTTACACTGTAAAGGAAACTGAATATTAAAAGTTTACAGATGAAAATTTGAACTAACCAGTTTAAAAGAAATTTTTATCACAGATTATTAATGATAAAACACGGGATATAAATATAATTTACAAATTTAAATTATTATTCAAAGGAATTAAGATATAAATAGCTCAAAATAAATTTAACATAAGGTTTCTTTGTTTGAAGTTAAGCACAAAGCTATACAATGAGCTATCTGTGCTCTG
>NW_013696809.1:0-686 GCF_000517525.1 Limulus polyphemus | reverse complement strand
CCACAAATTCACCATTTTATGTGGACGTTGGCTTTGAAGACCAAGAGATCGAGGGCACAAAAGCCAATTGAAGGATTAGTGTCTTGACAAGGATGCATCTAAAAGGTATTGCTGTGATTCCAGTTTCTTTTATCATCTGTCTCATGGTAACGGACATTGATTTTAAAATGTTTCTAGAAGCATGATAACTTCTGGTGTAGCCTCCCCCCACTTCCCAGCGGTAAGTCTGACTGTAACTAGTGTCTTCTGTTAGATTATGAGGACTTTTCTCGGGTTTAAATTTGGCTATGGCCCACGATCTTCAGCTAGAGTGTGAGGGCGCTGCTCCGGTTTGTCCTTGGCTGTGGAACACCCTCTGATTGCAAGGCTATGTGATGACTACATTTGTTGAAGGATCTGAAAATCGGCGTGAACTAAGTATATAGGGTTAAACATGTCGCTTATGGGACCACTGTTCGCATCTGCAGCGCTGCAGTAATATACACAAATAACTTTTTAAAGTGCTACGCTAGAGAGTATATCTATCTTGAGTAAAAATAGGAGACAAGAATGTGGAAATTTTAATATTTTACCATAATGATTTAATAAAAAAATAATATTAATAAAAACCTCTCTAGGAATAATGATTGAACGCTACAGAAATATTTATCGTATGTTAAATAGCCAAACTATAAGAAACTAATTTA
>NW_013696808.1:0-686 GCF_000517525.1 Limulus polyphemus | reverse complement strand
CTTGTATGTATGATGTCTCTGTTTACTTTATTATTGGGGTTGGTTTATTGTTATAGTATGTCTTTTTTTTTTTTTTTTTTTTGTCCTCATCCTACTAATGCTGAAGACAAGTTATGGAACCTCATCTGTCTGGTGGAGGTTGTGCATGTACATAACTAATTGTGTCAGAAAAACACGTAGGTTCAAGAAGTCTTGATAGAAGTGAATAAACACCTTATGACCCAAGCACTTTTGAAAGGTGGACCTTTCTTCTTCAGAGGCAAACTGTGTTTACATCTTAATATGGATTGCACCTCTCAGAACTACTTGCATTGTGCCTGTATCAGATTCATATTTGGCAAAGAAACACATTCATAAATGGTAGCCACATGTGACGAAAACACGTCTAAAAATGCTGTGCCAATCGAGGAGGTGAGAAGTGAGTGGGAATAGCAGAAGGAGCTAGTTGCACCAGTATATGTGGTGCAACACTATTGGTGGAGAGTAGTCACATGATATGTGTGTGTTCAAAATTGATAAGGTATATAGACTGCTGTGCTTAGCTTGAAATATTTTAGCAATAGTTAAAGGGCAGATAGAAGATGAGATAGCTTTGTGTGTGAAGGAGGTAAGTACCAATTGGAAATATATTTTCATTTTCAGTGTAAGGAAAATGTTAACTTTAACTACCAGATATGTTTTTTTTT
>NW_013696807.1:1242-1518 GCF_000517525.1 Limulus polyphemus | reverse complement strand
CCTCCGGGAACGAGGCCGAGGTTCCGTCGGCGATACCTCGACCGGTGGTTGGCGTTCAATGCCGAGGCTTTCCGCGTATCTGAGGCGGAGACCGTACCCCGTACTTTTGAGAGGGATGACCCTAACCTTATTTTCCCTCTTATATTATGGGAACAAGTTAAACGCGGTAGCACACGAAAGAACGTTACCGACTATCGGAGAATTTTCCACGGACCCGATCTCGACGGCGGTACCTTACGCCTCTGCGGAACGCCTCCGGGAACGCGGCCGAGGTTC
>NW_013696807.1:0-410 GCF_000517525.1 Limulus polyphemus | reverse complement strand
AACCTTAGTTTCCCTCTTATATTATGGGAACAAGTTAAACGCTGTAGCACACGAAAGAACGTTACCGACTATCGGAGAATTTTCCACGGACCCGATCTCGACGGCGGTACCTTTCGCCTCCGGGAACGCGGCCGAGGTTCCGTCGGCGATACCTCGACCGGTGGTTGGCGTTCAATGCCGAGGCTTTCCGCGTATCTGAGGCGGAGACCGTACCCCGTACTTTTGAGAGGGATGACCCTAACCTTAGTTTCCCTCTTATATTATGGGAACAAGTTAAACGCGTAGCACACGAAAGAACGTTACCGACTATCGGAGAATTTTCCACGGACCCGATCTCGAAGGCGAAAGGTACCGCCGCTGCGGAACGCCTCCGGGAACGCGGCCGAGGTTCCGTCGGCGATACCTCGACC
>NW_013696806.1:0-686 GCF_000517525.1 Limulus polyphemus | reverse complement strand
ATTTATCGTTATATATTGTATTTGTATTATTAAGGTAGATATGTTATCGTTATTTAATGTATTTGTATTATTAAGGTAGATATTTCATCGTTGATTAATTTGGAACTTCTATTATTTGTTTCTCTAATACATTGGAATCCAAATTTACAAGGGATGAAGTGTTTTTTTTTTAAGCTCCATTAGTACGATTGCTTTACACTAGGGATACAAATTCACTAGTTCCCGAACTACCAAAGTAGATAAAGGCTATATCATGAATGTATCGTCAACATATCTTCCCCTAATTACATCTCAGATGGCGCTGCTGTCGTATAGGCTGCTAACTTTTGCAACGAAAACTTCGTGAGTTATCGTTGGTTTACTTAAAGATAAAGAATATTCTACGCCGAAAATCAAACTACTTTGCCATTAACTGAACCCTCAAATTTTTATGCCTTTCGCTATGGGCGAGGCCCACATATTCCAACAAATAATTTTACGTTTTTGCCAATTACAACACTAAAGAACTGTACCTGGGAGACTGAAGAAATAAAAATTGAGATTAATTATCGTTTCTTATTTCTAGTTTTCATATGTTAATAGGGACCTCGTAACCAACAGGATATACAAACATAACATTTAGAATCAATAATGATTGTTCTTTCCAACAGATCTTACAAACATGACATTTAGAATCAATAATGATT
>NW_013696805.1:0-686 GCF_000517525.1 Limulus polyphemus | reverse complement strand
AGTGTAGAATTTAATATTTAATGTTTTTGTGGATAAAAAAACTCGGGAAATTAAGTGTAGAATTTAATATTTAATGTTTTTGTGGATAAAAAAAAAATCAAAGTTGCCAAATGAGGATTAACAAGGTAAACTTCGAGACTTTTCACTCACAGTCTGTTTGAACTTTACTAAACCCATCACCACTTCTTCTTTTAAGGCTTATGGTAGTTCAACCTCATTAAATAATGTTTTTTTTTGTAAAAATGGGTTATCTCTATATATACCCCTTTGTTAATCTGTTGCTATGGATACCATTCATACACTAACACTCCTATCCTGTGTGATGTCGTTAGATAAATAAAAATATAATTTTTTTACAGTTGTATTATAATGGAAGCTAAATATGTATTTTTCTGTATTATTTCAGACGTGCACTCTGTAGGTAGACATAAAAATCAGTGATAAAGAGAATGCTGATCTTATTTTTTTACATACTGACCTTGTGCTTTGTAATTTACAGGTCCAGAGTAGAATCATCCACTGAAGGTGATTTTTACATACTGACTTTGTGCTTTGTAATTTACAGGTCTAGAGTAGAATTGTCCAATGAAGGTGATTTTTACATACTGACTTTGTGCTTCGTAATTTACAGGTCTAGAGTAGAATTGTCCAATGAAGGTGATTTTTACATACTGACTTTGTGCTTT
>NW_013696804.1:0-686 GCF_000517525.1 Limulus polyphemus | reverse complement strand
CCTGTATGTTTCTGTTAGTTAAAACCTGCTCACATATTCACACTGTTAACTTGTCGCAACAATCAGTTTTAATCTACCTGTAAAAACTGTAAACAATGTCGTCAGTTGTCGCAACAATAATATTTAATCTACCTGTAAAAACTGTAAACAATGTCGTCACTTGTCGCAAGAATTAGTTTTAGACTACCTGTAAAATTGTAAACAATGTCGTCACTTGTCGCAACAATCAGTTTTAATCTACCTGTAAAAACTGTAAACAATGTCGTCAGTTGTCGCAACAATAATATTTAATCTACTTGTAAAAACTGTAAACAATGTCGTCACTTGTCACAACAATTAGTTTTAGACTACCTGTAAAACTGTAAACAATGTCGTCCGGCTACATTCTAATGTACAGTTTTGGTGGTTGTCGTTTATTGAAGGTCTAGTGTTCTGTACAGTACCCTTGCACGATGTAGTTATTTTTACTTGCCCTGTTCTTGAAGGGTTGCCACCATCTACTGCATACACCATAAATTCGAGTCTTTCTTGCGTTTCGTAATCCAATACAGATATAAGTCTAACGTCACCAGTAGTTGAGTTGACAAAAAACGTTTCCTGTGAAGGAGATACTTGTATTATATTACCATAATAAACAGTTACAGAACCTTGTATTATATTACCATAATAAACAGTTACAGAACCTT
>NW_013696803.1:0-686 GCF_000517525.1 Limulus polyphemus | reverse complement strand
GATATTCTCAGGCCATTTTTACATACATTTTTTTATTACTGCTACACTGAAATCTACATTACAAAAACACGATATTCTCAGGCCATTTTTACATACATTTTTTATTACTGCTACACTGAAATCTATATTACAAAAACACGATATTCTCAGGCCATTTGTAAAATACATTTTTTATTACTGCTACACTGAAATCTATATTACAAAAACACGATATTCTCAGGCCATTTGTAAATACATATTTTATTACTGCTACACTGAAATCTATATTACAAAAACACGACATTCTCAGGCCATTTTTACTAACATTTTTTATTACTACTACACTGAAATCTACATTACAAAAACAATATTCTCAGGCCATTTTTACATACATTTTTTATTACTTCTACACTGAAATCTATATTACAAAAACACGATATTCTCAGGCCATTTTTAGTAACATTTTTTATTACTACTACAGTGAAATCTATATTACAAAAATAATGTCTTTTTCTGGTGCCATTTCTTATACCATACTTATATCTTTAATGTTTCTCATGATTAGCTATTTTTATTGAGCGCTTTATTTCACGAAATTCCTTTTATTTTCAAAGTCACTACTTTAACAAAATCCTGTCAATTCTAACTTATTGTTGCAAAATTTAGTGTTCGATTTTTACCCTTTGTTACAGAACGTGCTGTATTTT
>NW_013696802.1:0-686 GCF_000517525.1 Limulus polyphemus | reverse complement strand
GTAGAGCTAATAGAAATTTAAATATCAAGAGAGAGAATTATCTCAATATACAAGTCACTGTTTAGGACTTATTAGGAATACCGTATGGGCCCGGCATGGCCCAGTGGACAAGTCACTCAAAACCATCAAAGCAGTAACCTATTGCTAGTAGTAAAGCTAATAGAAATTTAGAAATACAAGAGAGAGAGAATTATCTCAATATACAAGTCATTGTTTAGGACTTATTAGGAATACCATGTACAGTTTTCATCTCCTTATCCAAGAAAGGATATTGACTTATTGGAAAGGAGTCACAGGAGGACTACTACGATGATTCCAGTGGTAGGTTAAGATCTCAAAACTTTTCTTTATGAAGCTTACAGAATTATTGTGGGGACTAATAGGACATCAGCCTGTGACTTCTTTGAAAAATAAAACAGAAATACGGACAAGTTTTAAGTTTTGAAAAAAAAACAAAAACATGTCAGATTCTAGTTTGTTTGTTTTTTTAATAAGGTGATTGGTTTAAGAAATCCGTTACCACCAGCAGCAGAAAATAAAGGGTGGGTTTAAGTTTTTACTTTTCTCAGAGGTGGCTGGGTGAATTAAAGGGAAGACAGCCTTGATGGACCAAATGGTCTATTGTTGCCAGCAGCAGTGGAGGTTAACATTTTACAAGATTTTAAGAGCGGAATAGAAGCTTTCCT
>NW_013696801.1:0-686 GCF_000517525.1 Limulus polyphemus | reverse complement strand
GTTTAATGCGATGGAACATGTTGTTATTGTTACGTTTAATGCGATGGAACATGTTATTGTTCCGTTTAATGCGATGGAACATGTTGTTATTGTTGCGTTTAATGCGATGGAACATGTTATTGTTACGTTTAATGCGATGGAACATGTTGTTATTGTTCCGTTTAATGCGATGGAACATGTTGTTATTGTTACGTTTAATGCGATGGAACATGTTGTTATTGTTACGTTTAATGCGATGGAACATGTTTGTTATTGTTCCGTTTAATGTGGTGGAACATGTTGTTATTGTTACGTTTAATGCGATGGAACATGTTGTTATTGTTACGTTTAATGCGATGAAACATGTTGTTATTGTTCCGTTTAATGTGGTGGAACACGTTGTTATTGTTCCGTTTAATGCGATGGAACACGTTATTATTGTTCCGTTTAATGTGATGGAACATGTTGTTATTGTTCCGTTTAATGCGATGGAACATGTTGTTATTGTTACGTTTAATGCGATGGAACATGTTGTTATTGTTACGTTTAATGTGATGGAACATGTTGTTATTGTTCCGTTTAATGTGGTGGAACATGTTGTTATTGTTACGTTTAATGTGGAGGAACATGTTGTTATTGTTCCGTTTGATGCGATGGAACATCTTGTTATTGTTACGTTTAATGCGATGGAACATCTTGTTATTGTT
>NW_013696800.1:0-686 GCF_000517525.1 Limulus polyphemus | reverse complement strand
GTGTATATATATATATATATATAATTAGTATTGAACTGCGTGTGCGTGTGTGAATATATATATATATATATATTAAGTTGTCATTTCTAGTTAAGGATAATATTTATAGTGCTTATCGAGTTAGCATTTTCTGTTTCTGGCCATAAATAAATTCATCATGTTTATCAATTTAGTGTCAAGTTTCTTTGAATGTTTTGACTATTTGCTAGCCGTCTCTTATCTTGAACTGATAGATTAGACGGTATTTACGGATAAAATGTTTATTAAGTTAGTGGGTTTTGTAAACACAAGATCTATAATGCTTGTTAAATTAACAGTTCTTGTATTTATTAAATTTACACTTTACATTATTATACTTATTTATATATTGTTTGTTTGGAGAAAAATTGTAGGTTTATGTTTTTTGTTTGTGCATAAAATCAATAACTTTTGGCTTTGTGTTTAATTCCTGCATCTTATTTTTGCTTGAATAATTTTTATATTCTATGTATTATATGGGTGTATTATTATTTTCTTACGTGTCATATAAGCGTATTATTATTATTTTATGTGTGTACTATAAAAGTACTGCTCTTTTCTTATAATATTTCATCTCAAAATGCGAGTACAGTTTGAAACTGATTAACAAGGAAGTTTAAACTGTATCTTATGTTGTATATGATGTACATACACAGTGAATATGTTAC
>NW_013696799.1:0-686 GCF_000517525.1 Limulus polyphemus | reverse complement strand
CCAACTTTACTGTAAGTACAATATTTTACATCTAGCTAACTTTACTGTTAGTGTAATATTTTACGTCTAGCCAACTTTACTGTTAGTGTAATATTATAATTTTAACTTCTTTGTGAACGAGTGATTTCAATGACTTAGTGTAATCACTGCATATTATATAAAAATCAGTGTTAATATTTCGTAGTTTGAAAATTCTTTTTGTCTTTCTATTTTAAAATAACGGACATATGACATTTTTACGTTTTCCCGGCAAACTTCAGATATTCTTCACCTACAGACTTTTATTGATCTCCTTGGCCGTGAATTTTCTAACATTTGGGCCGTTGCGAAACGTAACTATCGATTTTCTCTGAACCCAACTAATTTGGAAGAAGTTGTTAACTGCGATATAGAAAAACTAGCCACATTTTTTTGAGTTTCATTAATGGAATTTCATTTTCTTTGGTATGATATTTGATACAACATAAGTTGTTTTTACTTGCAATGCTTACAAACAAACTCTATTTTATCATAAAGTTTTCAGATAAGACACTAGCTCCACATTTTACACGTTTAACGACGTGGGTTTTCGTTATTTGTATGAAATACCCTGACATTTAATATACTATAATTTAAGCATGGTAGTGTATTAATAACTTGATGCTCCGGTGACTTAATGGTTTGGTCCGGCCACAGATGCTCTCCTT
>NW_013696798.1:0-686 GCF_000517525.1 Limulus polyphemus | reverse complement strand
TTGTGTAGTTGAGACTCAGTGTGATTAGTGTTACAGTTAACACTGAATTTAATTGTGTAGTTGACACTCAGTGTGGTTAGTGTTACAGTGTAGTTGATACTGAGTGTAATATAGTGTTACAGTTGACATTGAACGTGATTGTGTAGTTGATACTGAGTGTAATATAGTGTTACAGTTGATACTGAAAGTGATTGTGTAGTTGATACTGAGTGTAATATTGTGTTACAGTTGACACTGAATGTGATTGATACTGAGTGTAATATAGTGTTACAGTTGACATTGAACGTGATTGATACTGAGTGTAATATAATGTTACAGTTGACATTGAACGTGATTGATACTGAGTGTAATATAATGTTACAGTTGACATTGAACATGATTGTATAGTTGATACTGAGTGTTTGGGATGTTAGAGTTTACACTGGATGTAATTCTGTTGACACTGAACTGGATTGTATAGTTGTTACTGAGTGTAATATAGTGTTACAGTTGACACTGAACGTGATTGATACTGAGTGTAATATAATGTTACAGTTGACATTGAACGTGATTGTATAGTTGATACTGAGTGTTTGGGATGTTAGAGTTCACACTGAATGTGATTCTGTTGACACTGAACTGGATTGTATAGTTGATACTGAGTGTAATATATTGTTACAGTTGACACTGAACGTGATTGTACACAG
>NW_013696797.1:0-686 GCF_000517525.1 Limulus polyphemus | reverse complement strand
GTCATGTAGAACTTGAAATCACCAATGTGTAGTTCTAGGAGTAAAGTGTTGAATATATTGAGTGTTTGTCATGTAGAACTTGAAATCACCAAGTGTGTAGTTCTAGGAGTAATGTGTTGAAGGTATTGGATGCCTTCAACACATTACTCCTAGAACTACACATTGGTGATTTCAAGTTCTACACGACAAATATTGAATGTTTGCCGTGTAGAACTTGAAATCACCAATGTGTAGTTCTAAAAGTAATGTGTTGAAGGTATTGGATGTTTGTCGTGTAGAACTTGAAATCACCAGTGTGTAGTTCTAGGAGTAATGTGTTGAAGGTATTGGATGTTTGTCGTGTAGAACTTGAAATCACCAATGTGTAGTTCTAAGAGTAATGTGTTGAAGGTATTGGATGTTTGTCGTGTAGAACTCGAAATCACCAATGTGTAGTTCTAGGAGTAATGTGTTGAAGATATTGGATGTTTGTCATGTAGAACTTGAAATCACCAATGTGTAGGTCTAGGAGTAATGTGTTGAAGGTATTGGATGTTTGTCATTTGGTGATTTCAAGTTCTACTCGAAATCACCAATGTGTAGTTCTAGGAGTAATGTGTTGAAGATATTGAATGTTTGTCATGTAGAACTTGAAATCACCAATGTGTAGTTCTAGGAGTAATCTGTTGAAGATATTGGATGTTTGT
>NW_013696796.1:0-686 GCF_000517525.1 Limulus polyphemus | reverse complement strand
GTTTAGTGGCTTTTCAAAATTAATTCCAACTTTATATTAATCTTTTTCTTCAATTAAAACAAAAAACTGACTAATCAATGAATGAAATATGCCTGAATTTAAAAGTATTTTGTCATATTAAGTGTTTACTACAAATTACATTTGAAGAATAAAATTCCTAAACCTTCAAATTTTAAAATAAAAAAGCCAAAATAAGAAAACAGTTATAGTAAGATTCTACTGATTGTTGTCATGGTTAATGGCCTATATAATAACCAAAGTCTAATTATCAAAAGTAAAAAATTTAGGTAATTGTACCATGACAACAATTAATATAATCAAGCCAGAGAACTACTCACTTCTACCCATTCAGTAGAACCAATGAGTCCATATTCCTCTGCAGCCCAACTACAGAACACCAGAGTGCGCCTTGGTTTCCAGCCACTTTTGTGGAGTTTCCCCCAAAATCCTGGATACTTCTAACATTTGAGCTGTCCCAGAGGAAGGATCAACTGCTCCAAAACCCCAAGCATCGCGGTGGTTTCCAAAAATGACATATCTGTCTATATATATTCACAGAAAATAAAGTAATCAATTTAAAGATATTCTTCACCCAAACTTTTATATTTACTTGACTGAGAAGGAATTGTCTTTAGAAATGGTAATTAATTAGATGGTAATGTAATATTAGCTTATGCTTGCATCCA
>NW_013696795.1:0-686 GCF_000517525.1 Limulus polyphemus | reverse complement strand
TTGTCAGTTGTTACCAGAAACCCATCTACACCGGACTATACACCCACTTTGTCAGTTGTTACCAGAAACCCACTTACCCCGGACTATACACCCACTTTGTCAGTTGTTACCAGAAACCCACCTACACCGGACTATTCACCCACGTACGTTTTAAGGTGTTATCAACATGGCTGTTTGTTTTCATTACGATTAATGAACGTACATTTTAAGGTGTTATCAACATGGCTGTTTTCATTACGATTAATGAAAGTACGTTTTAAGGTGTTATCAACATGGCTGTTTTCATTACGATTAATGAAAGTACGTTTTAAGGTGTTATCAACATGGCTGTTTGTTTTCATTACGATTAATGAACGTACGTTTTAAGGTGTTATCAACATGGCTGTTTGTTTTCATTACGATTAATGAACGTACATTTTAAGGTGTTATCAACATGGCTGTTTGTTTTCATTACGATTAATGAACGTACGTTTCAAAGTGTTATCAACGTGGCTGTTTTCTCTACGATTAATGAACGTACGTTTCAAAGTGTTATCAACGTGGCTGTTTTCTCTACAATTAATGAACGTACATTTCAAAGTGTTATCAACATGGCTGTTTGTTTTCATTACGATTAATGAACGTACTATTTAAGGTGTTATCAACATGGCTTGTTTGTTTCATTACGATTAATGAACGTACGTTTT
>NW_013696794.1:0-686 GCF_000517525.1 Limulus polyphemus | reverse complement strand
AACACACCTTCTTGTAGTTCGGGGCATAGATACACTACACCTTCTTGTAGGTCATGGCAGAGATACAGCACACCTTCTTGTAGTTCGGGGCATAGATACAACACACCTTCTTGTAGTTCGGGGCATAGATACAACACACCTTCTTGTAGGTCAGGGCAGAGATACACACGTCTTCTTGTAGTTCGGGGCATAGATACAACACACCTCCTTGTAAGTCATGGCAGAGATACAGGACACCTTCTGGTAGGTCAGGGCAGAGATACAGGACACCTTCTTGTAGGTCGGGGCAGAGATACAGTACACCTTGTTGTAGGTCAGGGCAGAGATACACTACACCTTCTTGTAGGTCAGGGCAGAGATACACTACACCTTCTAGTAGGTCAGGGCAGAGATACAGCACACGTTCTTGTAAGTTATGGCAGAAGAGATACACTACACTTTCTTGTAGGTCAGGGCAGAGATACAGGACACCTTGTTGTAGGTCAGGGCATAGATACAACACACCTTCTTGTAAGTCATGGCAGAGATGCGGGACACCTTCTGGTAGGTCAGGGCAGAGATACACTACACCTTCTTGAAGGTCGGGACAGAGATACACTACACCTTCTTGTAGGTCGAGGCAGAGATACACTACACCTTCTTGTAGGTCGAGGCAGAGATACACTACACCTTCTTGTAGGTCAGGG
>NW_013696793.1:0-686 GCF_000517525.1 Limulus polyphemus | reverse complement strand
GATAATGTAAATGATGTTCTTATGTATTACTTAGATCGACTTGAATAGTCTTAACGACTGGGTCAGAATCTGGAAAGATAATGTAAATGATGTTCTTATGTATTACTTAGATCGACTTGAATAGTCTTAACGACTGGTCAGAATCTGGAAAGGTAATGTAAATGATCTTGTGGTATGGAAATGTAGAAAGTACTTGTATCTAGTTCCTGATGGTGGTGAGATTATTCTTGATAATGGCATGAAACCGTTGAGTACTTAGCTGCGTGTTGTATTCTTGTACAGAGGGGTGTTTGTGAAGGATACGAGGATGAGTAACTAAGCCTTTAACTACTAGTGGGGTTCTATGTTATTGACTGTTGTTCTGTACAAGTCTTTTGTAGTCTGTGTTTTCTTCCTCTCACCATCTTTACATACTCTCTAGACTCATAGAGCATGCACAGGTGATAGTTCTGAGGGTCGTATGAGTAACACAATATTTTATACGTAAACTACTCTGTGTGTTATGTTATACACTCTTCTGGGTTTGTTAATATCTGTCAGATACAATATTTTATGCATAAACTACTCTGTGTGTTATGTTATACATTTATCTGGGTTTGTTAATATTTGTAAGATACAATATTTTATATCTAAATTCCTCTGTGTGTTATGTTATACACTCATCTGGGTTTGTTAATATCTGTCAG
>NW_013696792.1:0-686 GCF_000517525.1 Limulus polyphemus | reverse complement strand
CTGTATGGAACATAAATTAATATTTTAGCTTTACTCTTCTCTGTGTGGAACATAAATTAATAGTTTAGCTTTACTCTTCTCTGTGTGGAACATAAATTAATAGTTTAGCTTTACTCTTCTCTGTGTGGAACATAAGTTAATAGTTTAGCTTTACTCTTCTCTGTGTGGAACATAAGTTAATAGTTTAGCTTTACTCTTCTCTGTGTGGAACATAAATTAATAGTTTAGCTTTACTCTTCTCTGTATGGGAGAAGAGTAAAGCTAAACTATTAATTTATGTTCCACACAGAGAAGAGTAAAGCTAAACTATTAATTTATGTTCTGTGTGGAACATAAATTAATAGTTTAGCTTTAATAAACAACTTGTAGGTTATCATTTTCTGCAGGCTTCTTTAGAACACAGTCGATTAGAATAAACAACTTGTAGGTTGTCATTTTCTGGATTGTGACGACCATGTTGCGAGATGTGATTATGTTTCGGTTCGTTTTACACCCTAATACTGGTGTGTCAGTCTTCCCTGGCCGATGTTTTACACCCTCATACTGGTGTGTCAGTCTTCCCTGGTCTGTGTTTTACACCCTCATACTGGTGTGTCAGTCTTCCCTGGCCGATATTTTACACCCTTATACTGGTGTGTCAGTCTTCCCTGGTCTGTGTTTTACACCCTCATACTGGTGTGTCAGTC
>NW_013696791.1:0-686 GCF_000517525.1 Limulus polyphemus | reverse complement strand
TTATACTCGAGATACTCATTACTTGTTACCAGCGTCACGTGATTTTCGCTGTCGTAACAATATGTTCCTGGATGTGTATTAATTTTGGAGCCATGTTTTTTAATTAGTAAGGCTTATGCTATTTTTCTTTTGTTTATGTTATATTCTTGTTTTGAATATGAAAAAATGTTTTCGAAAAATGTGTGGTGATTTGATTACATAAGGTAATTTCCATGTGAGGGGAGGTGTTATTTTACTTGTGTATGTAAGTTATGTCCAGTTTCACATATATATAAATCGGAACAGTCGTTATATTGTTTATTCTTGTGGTGGTTGATCATATAGTTTTTGCAGCCTTTGTTTGATTTTTCTTCCTAGGGTGAACACAAATCTTGTATGGATATTTATGTTCTCTTTGTGTAATAATCTTTGCTATATTCTTTTAAGGAAAATCCTTAGGTTATCATTGAATGAAATTGTGCTAGTGGTTTTTTATTAGGTTGTTTCTATGTATTGTTCTTTTCAGTGGAGTTGAGTTGATCAGGACTATAATATATTCTGTTATGAATCTGACTTCTTATTTGATGAACTGATTTATGGGAAACTTGTTAGAGCCTGTAAAACATTTGGTTAAGTGTGAAATTTCTTCGTTGATATTATTACTGGAGCAAATTGTGTAAGCTAAATGCATTACACCTTTTTGTATT
>NW_013696790.1:0-686 GCF_000517525.1 Limulus polyphemus | reverse complement strand
CCGTATAGATGGTGTGTGCCATTGAGTTCATTTATAGTCCAGGGCAAGTGAAATTGTATTCACCTGAGCTTTGAACACAGAATGTGTATATGCAAACCTTTGAGCTACAATAAACTTGCAGCAAACTGTGCCCAAACTATTTACCTAATTTTGATCCATCTGTAAACACTGGCTCAAGAGGTACTTACTAAAGAGAATTAAATAATTCATATCAGGAACGTTTGACTTCTTCAGGCAACTCAACAAACAATCACAGGCCATGGTGAAATGTGATGATGATTGGATTCCACAATGTCTTTCATTGTCAGATCCATCTCGTTCAATTTTGCCTGGTTGCAAAAGGCCAATGAAAAAATAACAGGTCATCTATTTCCGAAAAGCATATCCCACTGAGGCGAGAAGAAACATTGCTATATGGAATGTTGTGGCAATGATTGAAGCTTTGCAACGTACTATGCACAAAACTGCAAATATTGATTATAAAGTTCATAGGATTAGAGAAATCGTGAAAGTTTATGCAGAAACAAATGCATTGGTGAAGCACAGGATTCAACATCTATAACGCAGAGTCCATGGATGAGTCATAGACCAGATTTCCGTAATCTAGCTTAGCCCGATAAAGGCACAGTAGATTCTGAGAATAAAACATCCAACTGCTCCTGAAGAGATGGAAAAGAGATGAGGAG
>NW_013696789.1:0-686 GCF_000517525.1 Limulus polyphemus | reverse complement strand
GTAAACGGTAGATTTAATAACCATCAAGTGCAAGTGACTGGCTATACTAGTAAACGATATATCTAATAACCATCAAGTGCCAATGACTGGCTACACTAGTGATCGATAGATTTAATAACCATAAAGTGCCAATGACTGGCTACACTAGTAAACGATATATTTAATAACCATAAAGTGCCAATGACTGGCTACACTAGTAAACGACAGATTTAATAACCATCAGGTGCAAGTGACTGGCTACACTAGTGATCGATAGATTTAATAACCATAAAGTGCCAATGACTGGCTACACTAGTAAACGATAGATTTAATAACCATCAAGTGCAAGTGACTGGCTACACTAGTAAACGATATATTTAATAACCATAAAGTGCCAATGACTGGCTACACTATTAAACGATAGATTTAATAACCATCAATTGCAAGTGACTGGCTACACTAGTAAACAACAGATTTAATAACCATCAAGTACAAGTAACTGGCTACACTAGTAAACGATATATTTAATAACCATCAAGTGCAAGTGACTGGCTACACTAGTAAACAACAGATTTAATAACCATCAAGTACAAGTAACTGGCTACACTAGTAAACGATAGATTTAATAACCATCAAGTGCCAATGACTGGCTACACTAGTAAACGATAGATTTAATAACCATAAAGTGCAAGTGACTGGCTACACTA
>NW_013696788.1:0-686 GCF_000517525.1 Limulus polyphemus | reverse complement strand
GTTACATTTGTCACAAAACACATGTTCCATTATTTTATTACAAGTTACAACTTTTACAGTAAGGAAAAAGCTGTAAATTGTAATAAAATAATACTTAATCAGTAAGTAAACTCAAAACGAATTTATGTTCTGTGTTCAACATTATTACAATATACATAGTTAAAAGTATTATTTTTATCACATTGTTTGAAAATCGAGCAAAAGAACTACTCTTATTATTTAAGGTATTTTTTACATAAATCTAAAACGATAATAAAATAAAAACATTTCAAAAGGCGATAAAGATTTAACACTAGTATTTTGTTATTGAACAAACTGTATTTTCAAGACTAAAACAGACACAGCTTACATGAACAGATATAGGTACTCTCTCACGTGATCTTCTATTGCAATAAAGTCTAATTATAAAATATAAGGAGAACATATAAATGTTTGTTTTGTTTTTTAGGGCAAAGCTACAAAATGGGCTATCTGCGCTATGTTCACCGCGGAAATTCCAACCCCTATTTTAGCGTTGTAAGTCCATAAATTTACCGCCGATCCACTGGGGGGGGGGGGAGGACAGATAGATTACTTCTACAGCTTAATACTTTGTTGCTTTTACATATTGTTTAAATAATGAAAAACGCCATCAGATATATATCATTTAGTTATATATATATATATATATATATATATATAGTAGA
>NW_013696787.1:0-686 GCF_000517525.1 Limulus polyphemus | reverse complement strand
TTTAGAAAACAATTGTCGTAGGCCCTCCAGTGACAGCGGTAAGTCTGAGGGCTTATAACGCTAAAAATTGGTTTTCGATACTTGTGATGGGCATAATACGGATAACCCATTGTATAGCTTTGCGCTTAACAACAAACAAGCAAAAAAGAAAATCAGCTATCTTAGAATACTATGTTATTAAGTTTAACAAAAAAGATAAACAAAAGAAAAGATAATATATTCTGTGAAAGTAAAATACAGTGCTTATTTACCCAAAAATAGTATTACATCCCTAATAGATGGACTTAGTTACTTAAAGATATTATTACATTCCTAATAGGTGGAATTATTTACCCAAAGATGTTATTACACTCCTAATAGATGGGCTTATTTACCCATATATATATATTATTACATTTCTAATAGATGGACTTATTTACCCAAAGATGTTATTACACTCTTAATAGATGGGCTTATTTACCCAAAAATATTATTACATCCCTAATAGATGGGCTTATTTACCCAAAAATAGTATTACATCCCTAATAGATGGACTTAGTTACTTAAAGATATTATTACATTCCTAATAGGTGGAATTATTTACCCAAAGATGTTATTACACTCCTAATAGATGGGCTTATTTACCCATATATATATATATATTATTACATTTCTAATAGATGGACTTATTTACCCAAAGATGTTAT
>NW_013696786.1:0-686 GCF_000517525.1 Limulus polyphemus | reverse complement strand
GTCCTTTAGTTTATTCACAGATCTAGACTAGATGGTGTTGTCCTTTAGTTTATTCACAGATCTAGACTAGAATGGTGTTGTTCTTTAGTTATATTCAAAGATCTAGACTAGGATGGTGTTTTCCTTTAGTTATATTCACAGATCTAGACTAGAATGGTGTTGTCCTTTAGTTTATTCACAGATCTAGACTAGGATGGTGTTGTTCTTTAGTTATATTCACAGATCAAGACTAGAATGGTGTTGTCCTTTAGTTTATTCACAGATCTACACTAGAATGGTGTTGTCCTTTAGTTTATTCACAGATCTAGACTAGGATGGTGTTGTTCTTTAGTTTATTCACAGATCTAGATAGAATGGTGTTGTTCTTTAGTTTATTCACAGATCTAGATAGAATGGTGTTGTCCTTTAGTTACCTCAAACTTTCACAAATGTGGACTAGAATGGAATCGTCCTTTAATTGTTTTAACAAATCTAGACTAGAAGGTGTTGTCCTTTACTTATTTTCACAGTTCTAGAATGTTATCATCCTTGAGTTATTTTCACAGATCTAAACTAGATGTGTTGTTCTTTAGTTATCCCAACTTTTACAAATCTAGAATAGAATGATGTTTTCCTTTGGTTAAAACAACTCTTCACAAGTGTTTTGTCCTTTAGTTACCCTAACTTTTCACAGAACTGGATTAGAA
>NW_013696785.1:0-686 GCF_000517525.1 Limulus polyphemus | reverse complement strand
AGGTGGTAGTAAAAATAAGAACACTATTAACAAAACACTAGGTGGCAGTAAAAATAAGAACACTATTAACAAAACACTAGGTGGCAGTAAAAATAAGAATACTATTAACAAAACCTATGTGGCAGTAAAAATAAGAACACTATTAACAAAACCTCATGTGTCAGTAAAAATAAGAACACTATCAACAAAATACTAGGTGGCAGAAAAATAAGAACACTATTAACAAAACACTATGTGGTAGTAAAAATAAGAACACTATTAACAAAACCTCAGGTATCAGTAAAAATAAGAACACTATTAACAAAACCTTATGTGTCAGTAAAAATAAGAACACTATTAACGAAAAATCAGGTATCAGTAAAAATAAGAACACTATTAACAAAACCTCAGATGTCAGTAAAAATAGGAACACTATTAACAAAATACTAGGTGGCAGAAAAATAAGAACACTATTAACAAAACCTCAGGTATCAGTAAAAATAGGAACACTATTAACAAAATACTAGGTGGCAGAAAAATAAGAACACCATTAACAAAACCTCAGGTATCAGTAAAAATAATAACACTATTAACAAAACCTTATGTGTCAGTAAAAATAAGAACACTATTAACAAAACCTCAGGTATCAGTAAAAATAAGAACACTATTAACAAAACCTCAGATGTCAGTAAAAATAGGAACACTAT
>NW_013696784.1:0-687 GCF_000517525.1 Limulus polyphemus | reverse complement strand
ATCTCGTGAGGTGTAAAAACCTCCTCATATTGACATCTCGTGAGGTGTACAGATTTCTTCCTCATTTAGACATCTAGTGAGGTGTAAAAACCTCCTCATATTGACATCTCGTGAGGTGTACAGATTTCTTCCTCATTTAGACATCTAGTGAGGTGTAAAAACCTCCTCATATTGACATCTCGTGAGGTGTACAGATTTCTTCCTCATTTAGACATCTAGTGAGGTGTAAAAACCTCCTCATATCTGTATCTAGTGAGGTGTAAAAACCATCTCATATAGACATCTTGTGAGGTGTACAAATTTCCTCCTCATATAGACATGTCGTGAGGTGTAAAAACCTCCTCATATAGATATCTCGTGAGGTGTACAGATCTCTTTCCTCATATAAGCACCTGGCGAGGTGTACAAGCCTCCTCCTCATGTAGACATCTAGCAAGGTGTAAAATCTCTCCATATATAGACATCTAATGAGATGTAAAAACCTCCTCATCATATATACACTTAGGAGGTAAAAGTCTCCTCATATTTACATTTAGTGAAGTGTAGAAACCTCATATCTACACCTAGTCAGGTGAACAAGCCTTCTCCTATCTATTAGGTCGTCAAGAAATTGATGTCGCTTTTTTAGAGAAAAACCCGAAACCAACATATATATCAAAACAAAACATTTATTAAATGAAATAGTCT
>NW_013696783.1:0-687 GCF_000517525.1 Limulus polyphemus | reverse complement strand
AGGTCTTATGACTTGAACATATTACTGAACAAAGATGTTCTCAGCTGGATTCGGTTACACGATGCCCAGTTGATGAAAAATTTGGTCTACTGGTTGGTCACTTCTAAGTATTAACTTATCTACGCAACTCAGGTCGTCAAACATTGAATTACAATGAGTTGGACAAGGAACCACCAAGCTTCCCCTATTTCTTTCCTAATTGTGTTGGTAAGGTTTGAACTTCTGCTATTGCTGATCAAGACACATTTTTTAAAGCTTTATCTACATCAGTAGTAGCAACGAGATTCACACCTTTGACGATCTGGCAAAATGCATATACACAACAATACCTCATCATCAACAGCTAATATATCAGTTAGGGAATGAATTTCTACAGTGTTTTCATCTGAGTCATCGAGGTCATCTTCATCTATGACTGCAACATCACCACTACCAGTAGTATCACCGTGCAGTTGGGCAAGAGAGATAGTGGATTCATTGTTGGAGAACAGTCTGTAAAAGAAGTTAATACTCTATTATTTAAACTTACAACATAAATGCAAAAATAATTTTGACACTTAATAACATGGCCGATAATCTGACCATGAAGGGCAATGTTATGGTCTGATGTCCAACCAAGTGAACCAGAACAACAAATGTATCCAAACAGGAGTAATATTATATGTATCCTACTTGGATACATGTATT
>NW_013696782.1:0-687 GCF_000517525.1 Limulus polyphemus | reverse complement strand
CCGTCACCCTGTTGCGTTTAAATACTTGTCCCCAATACCCAGGTTTTGAAAACGTCGCTAAATTTGATGTATCTTATTAGATCGGTTGTTTGGTCTTTTGGAGTGTATTTAGCTATTTTTTAACCTTATATTTTTCTTTTGGAATAATTTTTCCATTATTCAGTTATTCAATACTTCATTTTGTAGCAATTTTTTTAAATGTGTTTCCTACTGCGATTCTAAAAATATTGATATCTTCAACGTCAAACTTTTTGTCGTCAGAAACTCTTCAGATTTAGTTATTTTGACCTCTGGTATTCGAACACTGGTATACTCTTTCAATTTAATTATTTTGACCTTTGGTATTCTGGCACCGGTTTACTCCTTCAATTTGGTTAATTTAACCTTTGGTATTCGGGCACTGGTATACTCCTTCAATTTAGTTATTTTGACCTTCACTTCTCTTTCAGTTGTGTAGTTTCTTGTAATTGATGAATTTTTACCCGGTAACTTTCCCGAAGTTATAAAATTTCATTCTCGCATTCTTCCTACTAAACTGTTTTCCTCAAATTTAATTAGTTTAACTTTGTACCTAATATTGTGACATATTTTTCTAACTTAATTATTTTATTTCTTGCTTTTTTTCTTTCTGATGCAGTAAAAAAATAAGACAGTTATTTGGCTTTTTACTTCATGCTGTAGCCTTTG
>NW_013696781.1:0-687 GCF_000517525.1 Limulus polyphemus | reverse complement strand
TCTAGTGGACAGTACAGAATTAGGGACGGTGATAGATAAACTTAATAGATTTACTATAACAAAAATGTAGTATAGAAAAAAATGACAAATAATTTGAAAAATAATAATTTTGTTCTGTAACGATTTAATATCCATATTAATAGGATTTCAAATTCAAAATTCTTAGATAATAATATCAGTACTTACTGTATAAATATCCAAACTTACGTTTGATGAAATAAGGTATTCAAATAAACGTTCTCTGGTTTTGTTTAACTAAGTTTCTACATATTCAATGTTCGTGAGCGTCTTGGTAAATAAATGAACAGAGAAAACAAAACATTGATATTCCACTGTATATCTCATCTCTCTCTAGGTTTCGTTCTTTAATCAACTTGCTACTGCTTACGGAGTAATACATTCGCAATAAAGGACACAGGTCCAAAGAGTATTATTTTGCAAGCTAAGAGGACGAGAACACGTGTTCTACGTCGATATATTCCCAGAGCACAGCCCACATGTCTTCTCTCCCACACCCACAGATTAAGAGTTAGAGTTTTGTGTGCATTACACGTCGCTGTCTTCTTGCGCCGACAGTTTTGAGATTGCTCAAACTAGTTTTTATCTTTTAACAAGAAATTAAAGAGAAGTAAACGTTTCAAGACTAAAAGAAAAGCGCATTCCAATACCCCAAATAAATTCATTTTA
>NW_013696780.1:0-687 GCF_000517525.1 Limulus polyphemus | reverse complement strand
TATAACTAAAGTCTAAAGAGAATACATTGTTAGATTGTATAGACATCATATAACTAAAGTCTAAAGAGAATACATTGTTAGATTGTATAGACATTATATAACTAAAGTCTGAAGAGAATACGTTGTTAGATTGTATAGACATTATATAACTAAAGTCTGAAGAGAATACGTTGTTAGATTGTATAGACATCATATAACTAAAGTCTAAAGAGAATACATTGTTCGATTGTATAGACATCATATAACTAAAGTCTAAAGAGAATACATTGTTAGATAGCGACCCAAAGATGTAGGGATTGTAAAGGATTGGCTAGGTGAACACCGAAAAGGAAGCATGGTGGAACAGACATCCGACAGATGGAGCTCGAAAAGAAACCACTAATGTATAGATACCGAACAACTGAAATATAACAAGATATCAAGGTTGCATGAAACCTGATGGAAATCCATAATTTAGATAAACACAAGACAGATTAGGTTAGAAGAGAAACCATGATTGGATAAGCACAAGACAGATTAGGTTAGAAGAGAAACCATGATTGGATAAGCACAAGACAGATGAAACCCGAAGTGAAACCATGATTGGATAAACACAAGACAGATGAAATCTGAAGTGAAACCGTAATTCGATACAAACCAAACAGATGAAACCTGTAGTGAAACCATAATTGTATAAACACCAGACAA
>NW_013696779.1:0-687 GCF_000517525.1 Limulus polyphemus | reverse complement strand
AATTCCATCTCATGATATATGTTATGTTAAAAAAAACTTGCAGGTCTCTGTTAGTATATCAATAAAATTGCATGTATCAGAAATTTAAGCATAAGATTTTAAAGCATCGTCAAACTAGTGCAGTAATAAAGTGTAGCTAAAGAAAACAGTAATTATAAGCACCATAGACGATTAAGCATTTGCCTCATAATGGTTTAACTGTATGATTAAAAAAAAATCATAACGACCTAGAGATTCCAGAAAATATTTAACTATTTCTATGAAATAAGGGATTGGAAAAGAAAGGGATTGAAAAATGATCGTTTTTCCACGTTTTCCAGAGAAATTTATGTTATTTAACAGATATAGAATGTAATCTTTAGCATGGAGGATTTTATTCATAATACAAGGCCCTCCAGTGGACATATACCGCCAGAAACCAGGTTTCGATAGTCGTGATGGTCAGAGCATAGATATCCCTGTGTGTAGCTTTGTGCTTAATAATAAACAATAACCGTAATAAAAGATTTAACTTGTTTCTTTAAAAACATTTTAAAATAATTTATCTGTCAAGATTTGCAATCAAATATAAAATATGTTAGCCATGATGAAAATTTGACTAACAAATAATTTTTTTTTTTTGCATTTGCTCTTAAGCTTACCGTTGAATATTTATTTTGAGAAACAATCTCGTTGTAAGATAACTGT
>NW_013696778.1:0-687 GCF_000517525.1 Limulus polyphemus | reverse complement strand
TAGGTAAAACACCATATGTTATACGTTCAGACAGATAAAGTACAGGTAAAACACTATATGTTATACGTTCAAACAGATAAAGTATAGGTAAAACACCATATGTTATACGTTCAGACAGATAAAGTATTTAATGGATTGTCTGCCTTCTGTACGCAGCGGGAAATGGAGCCCCGGATTTTAGCGTTGAGAGTACGTAAACGCACAGCTGATCCTCAGATCAGAGTAGCAGATTTGACACTGGATCAGCCTGAACTCGGATATTGCGTTATTTTCAGAGTTTTATATTTATTATCTAATTATATAGTGTTATTTATTGGCTTTGATTACTTCACTACTATGGTTTGTACTTAACGGTTTCTCAAGATTTAATAACAGGAAACGTATATACTGACTGTTATTTGGCCATGTTTATCATATTCTGTAGCCTACCCATAGCTATATTCTCTCCTGGCCAGTTACCCCTCTCAAATTATCTGTCTCTCATTAGGCGTAGAGTTAACAATTTTCTGTGGGGCAGAAATATAAGCCCCCCCCCCTGAGGGACATCGGTAAATCTTTATACTTACAAAACCTACACCCGGGGCTCGATTCCCCCAGGTGGATACAGCATATAGCCGAATGTGGCTTTGTTCTAAAATAAACAAAATATAAAGTAAACATAAACAACAGCCCTGTGAGTGAATCAAT
>NW_013696777.1:0-687 GCF_000517525.1 Limulus polyphemus | reverse complement strand
GGTATCTAATATATTTAGTTTGTCTATGAAGATTTAGTTTGTCTATGAGAAACCAACAGTTAAAGACTTTAGTAGCAGCAAGTCAAGATGATAAACCAACAGTATTATATCTGTGACTTTTGACTTACTGCCTATATGTGATATCCGTGACTTTTGACTTATGGTCTATGTATGATATCTTTGAGTGTTGACTTATGGTCTATGTATGATATATTTGAGTGTTGGCTTATGGTCTATGTATGAAATCTTTGAGTGTTGACTTATGGTCTATGTATGAAATCTTTGAGTGTTGACGTATGGTCTATGTATGAAATCTTTGAGTGTTGACGTATAGTCTATGTATGAAATCTTTGAGTGTTGACGTATGGTCTATGTATGTTATTGATCTGATAGTGGCAAAAACACGGTTTAGTTATATATGGTAATCACGCACAAATCACAAGTGGAATGATGACGTATACATGGTTTAGTTCTATATGGTAATCAAGGGTAAATTATAAAGGGAATCATAACATATACATTGTTTAGTTCTATAGGGTAATCAAGGGTAAATTATAAAGGTAAATGATACGTATACATGGTTTAGTTCTATAGGGTAATCAAGGGTAAATTATAAAGGGAATGATAACATATACATGGTTTAGTTCTATAGGGTAATCAAGGGTAAATTATAAAGGGAATGATAAC
>NW_013696776.1:0-687 GCF_000517525.1 Limulus polyphemus | reverse complement strand
CAGTATTTTACCAGTAATCACTTCTCTTGGAAACCCAGACATGATCAACAATCTTTTACCAGTAATCACTTCTCTTGGAAGCCCAGACATGATCAACAATCTTTTACCAGTAATCACTTCTCTTGGAAACCCAGACATGATCAACAATCTTTTACCAGTAATCACTTCTCTTGGAAACCCAGACATGATCAACAGTCTTTCACCAGTAATCACTTCTCTTGGTATTCCTGAAACAAAAAACAATAATTCTGTCCAATTTCATCAGACTTACAGGGAGGTATCTGATGGTGACATTTACAGAATGTTAACCACACAACTTAATTCTAACCAGTACCTTACTGACAACTACACATAACTTACTAATAACCAGTACCTCACTGACAACCATATTTTACTATAACTATTCCTAAGAGATAAGCAAACTTTTGACTCATGACTCAATAATTATAAGTTAAGTTTTATAATATGATGAGACAAATTAGCCTAATACCTGTCTTGTTTGAAGGTTCTGTGACACACAATAACTTACTAATGACACTGATTTTTATCACGTTTTATAAATAATGTTCGTTTTTACCACAATAACTTACTAATAACATTGATTTTTGGAACATATGGTTTTGTTTTAGTTTGCATAAACCTGATAGTGGGTTCGACACATTAAAGTACAATAAAAGTGGTCTAGAC
>NW_013696775.1:1104-1573 GCF_000517525.1 Limulus polyphemus | reverse complement strand
CCCATTGTATAATAGCAAAGGAACCTAACTGTTGATTTTTATATTTTAATGGCCCTTCTTCCCATTGTATAATAACAAAGGAACCTAACTATGATTTTTATATTTTAATGGCTCTTCTTCCCATTGTATAATAGCAGAGTAACCTAACTGTTGATTTTTATATTTTAATGGCTCTTCTTCCCATTGTATAATAGCAGTTGGAACCCAACTGTGATTTTTATATTTAATGGCTCTTCTTCCCATTGTATAATAGCAGAGTAACCTAACTGTTGATTTTTATATTTTAATGGCTCTTCTTCTCATTGTATAATAGCAAAGGAACCTAACTGTTGATTTTTATATTTTAATGGCTCTTCTTCCCATTGTATAATAGCAGAGGAACCTAACTGTGATTTTTATATTTTAATCGCTCTTCTTCCCATTGTATAATAGCAGAGTAACCTAACTGTTGATTTTTATATTTTAATGG
>NW_013696775.1:0-218 GCF_000517525.1 Limulus polyphemus | reverse complement strand
TAACTGTGATTTTTATATTTTAATGTTTCTTCTTCCCATTGTATAATAGCAAAGGAACCTAACTGTGATTTTTATATTTAATCGCTCTTCTTCCCATTGTATAATAGCAGAGTAACCTAACTGTTGATTTTTATATTTTAATGGCTCTTCTTCCCATTGTATAATAGCAGAGGAACCTAACTATGATTTTTATATTTTAATCGCTCTTCTTCCCATTG
>NW_013696774.1:0-687 GCF_000517525.1 Limulus polyphemus | reverse complement strand
AGTGTGTGTACATATATTTATATAGTTTATAATTTACTTTTACAGTTCTCAGTTCTTGAGCATTATATGAGATTTTAAATCTTTTAAACCAATTTCTAAAGCATATTCCAGTTACTTAGTTGTTTGTTTTTATTGAAGCTATATAGCAGTGTGTGAATATTAATGTGTGTGTTTCGTTTCTGCTATACTCATACATCTTACCGTTAAAACCTGCCGAATTGTCAAATTTGCAAAAAAATGTCCTCTTGCGAAACATAACAAGTACTTCTTCTCATCTCTTTTCTTAGAGGCTCTCCGTTAACGGTGATCAGTCCGGAATTGATTTTCAACGTGCCACTTAAAGCGGTCAACAGGGTCGTTTTACCTGAACCTATTATAGTACAGGTAAACAAACCAAAGATCAAAAGTTCAAATTTCACATAAAATTTATCGTTCACACAATAATTCTACTACATATATATACAAAACGATATGAACTTAATGTAACTTGGCGGAAAACGTAGTGGTATTTAGCGACAATATTTGCACAAATCTAACAGAACTTTTTAATGGATTTGTATACACACTAACGCCCCCAAGTGGAACAGCGGTATGACTGCGGACTTGAAACGCTAGAAACCGGGTTTCGATACCCGTAGTAGGGAGAGCACATATAGCACATTGTGTAGCTTTGCGCTTAACTACAAA
>NW_013696773.1:0-687 GCF_000517525.1 Limulus polyphemus | reverse complement strand
GGCCCTACTTCAAATAATTCAACGAAATGTTAATTAAGCTATTCCACACACTAAATAAGATAGGCATGTTCACTGGAAGATGCTTGGTAATTATAACATACAAGTGGCCCTACTTCAAATAATTCATCAAACCGTTAATTAAGCTATTCCACACACTAAATAAGATAGGCATGTTCACTGGAAGATGCTTGGTAATTATAACATACAAGTGGCCCTATTTCAAATAATTCAACAAACCGTTAATTAAGCTATTCCACACACTAAATAAGATAAGCATGTTCACTGGAAATCGCTTGGTAATTATAACATACAAGTGGTCCTACTTCATATTACACAAATGCTATTGGCCCAAAAAATAATTTACTTGTTTATTGCTAAACACAAAACCCGATTTTTGGCATTATAAGCACTCAGACTTACCACCGAATAACCGGGGACACCTCCCCCCAAACTCTCCAGTCTCAGTTATTAACAGTTATTTACTTTCGTCTTTGTTTTTCTAGAACATTTCATTTCCTAAATGCCATACGACATTCAGTATATTCAAACAATTCCTATCAGCCCCATGCGACATTCAGTATATTCAAACAATTCCTATCAGCCCCATGCGACATTCAGTATATTCAAACAATTCCTCTCAGCCCCATGCGACATTCAGTACATTCAAACAATTTCTCTCAGCCTCAT
>NW_013696772.1:0-687 GCF_000517525.1 Limulus polyphemus | reverse complement strand
AACCAAACTACCAGAACTATGATAGAAGACGTGATATCAGAACACATGTACCTAGACAACAACAAGACAGGACGTTCATTTTAAGTCGGTTATCTTAACGTAAAAACGATATGGCGATATTTTAATCCTAATAATCACTGGACCCACGAACCTAGCAGTAATATAGAGAAGACGTTAGCTCAAGCTTTCAACTTAGGCTTAATGTAATATTGGTATCAGTTCTTGCCCGAGAACTTGGATAAAACAAAAGCATCAATGTTAATTCTAATCCAAGAACACACTAAGCAACTGACAGCATTAATTTCAATAGTTGAATCTTGTTATACAAGCGATAATGTAATTTAAGATTTGGCCTACCCTCAGTTAAAGAGAATTTCAACGTTCGTTATCTCCGACTACCCTTTCGTAATGAGAATAAATAGCCAATACTCACCAATTGCTTTTAATGTGTAATATAAATTCTCTAAACTACGTTTCAGATTCCATTGACAGTCAACGAAATGTAATTCTTAAACTATTTAGGAATACGTTTTATACAAGATGTTGTCTTCGTAGCCTAAAGTAGGCTGAAATAACGATATTTAAATTTGAAAATGGCTGCGAGACAAAACCTGGAATTCTAAATATACTTTTTTAAATGTTAAATAGTTTTAAGGCCTGTATCAGGGAGGATATATTTTAAATTAT
>NW_013696771.1:0-687 GCF_000517525.1 Limulus polyphemus | reverse complement strand
GTCTGTGAATTGACATCAGTCTTACAAAGATTCTGACAAGTTGGAGTGCAAGTTGATCTTCACATGAAGAATAAACATACTTTTGTCCATTATACAGTTTGCATAATCTCTTGAACATCCAAAATAGATATTTACAGTTTTTTCAGTATCCCTTTATAATGTATCTAGTACTTACTCTCCTCTACAAGTGCTTATAAATCAACAATGTAGAAGAAAATGAAGAGTTAGTAACTCTGACATCAAGTACATACAGTGGAAGGTATGGAGAAAGCATATCAAGATGATTAATCCAAAGTTGATCCTGCCATCTTTGCAGAAGATTGTTACAATAAAGATTACATGTAAAGCATGCATAATCATGGCCATCAGCCTGAGCATGATCAACAATTTAGGAAATAGTTCCAAGGGCATCACAAGACCTGAAACATCAGTCTTACAAAGAGTGATTAAATCTCAGTAATCTCAGATTCATTGCAACAAATGATAAAAGTCTGTTTGATCATTTCATTTAAATATTTAATTTTCTTAATATGTTTGAAAATATTTTAATATGTAAATGAAAATGGGCAAAATAGGAAATTGTGAAGACATACATTTAAAAGTGGGTGTTCCTTTCTTCACTATATCCCCATTTTAACTGTTTTTATTAATTTTTAATGTGTCTTTCAAGCCAACAATTTAAAAAAT
>NW_013696770.1:0-687 GCF_000517525.1 Limulus polyphemus | reverse complement strand
CAGTGTACCATGTGAACATGGTACTGTTGTAGCTAAAGGAGTTACAATGTGCCATGTGAACATGCTACTGTTGCTGTTGAAGGAGTTGCAATGTACCATGTGAACATGATACTGTTGCAGCTAAAGGAGTTTCAGTGTACCATGTGAACATGATACTGTTGAGCTAAAGGAGTTACAATGTACCATGTGAACATGAGATTTTATTTTATGAATGTTTAATTACACCAGCAACTTCATTTATATACTTAAAGAATAGGGATTTAGTAAAGATTAGGCCTAAACTTTATACCAACATAAAGATTCAGAAGTGTAATTATCTATAATACAGTTCAGTTTGTTGATTAAGTTCTGAAGATGTATCATGAGAGTTCCAGAGAATTTAACTACTATGTATTTCCCTCAAGTTTCTCCTCTTTCTTTCATATTTTTTTTTAGTTCTGTTTATGAATTGAATCATTCATATAACAGTCATTATCTTTCTAGTGCATCTTATCCAATGATACATATTCTATGTCCACAGTTAGTGACTTCAGGTCTAAAGCTAGTTACAACTTTTAGTTCCACAGTTAGTCACTTCAGGTCTAAAGCTAGTTACAACTTTCAGGTCCACAGTTAGTCACTTCAGGTCTAAAGCTAGTTGCAACTTTCAGGTCCACAGTTAGTCACTTCAGGTTTGAAGCTAGTTGC
>NW_013696769.1:0-687 GCF_000517525.1 Limulus polyphemus | reverse complement strand
CTTATGTTATTTCAAGTAACTCTAGTTTTTGCTAGTTTTTACTTACATGTTTCAATACTTTTGTAGCATTAAAACTTTCAATATTACTATAACTAGCTAGGTTACATATATATCGATCCCTCCTTGTCTATATACAATTATTTTTTATTATACTTGTATTTATATAAGAAGACAGAGTGGTATGTTTGCGGACATGGACGGCTAGAAACCGGGTTTCGATACCCGTGGTTGGCAGAGTACATTGTGTAGCATTATGCTTAATAACAAACCAGAACAACATAAGAAGAAAAGAACTGGGTAACATTAAAAAAAAACAGCAAGATTCTTGAACAACTCAACATCTACTAGTAAATCGAGATTTCGTGCCTTTAACTATCTTATATGTTCTAGTTTGTACAATTGATAACTTTTCTGTTATTTGACAATGTTGAAAACCTATAATATAGTTAAATGCAGACATGTATACTACTCGTGAAAGTCGAGTTACACGTTGTTATGAGAACACAGAAGTGCATAGACATGCATCAATATTTATGTAAGGGGACATATTTCCTTTACTTTTCATTAACTCGTATTGCAACAACAATAATTGGAGTCGTAAAGTTTGTTTCTGCGGATCATGTAGTAACAATTATACCACTCACCTTTAGTTTGGGATCAAAAGCTATGCCTCTAATAATGATAGCT
>NW_013696768.1:0-687 GCF_000517525.1 Limulus polyphemus | reverse complement strand
GAACTAATAGTGTCATAGAGAGTACAAAGTGCTACAGTAGTCTAAGAACTAATAGTGTCATAGAGAGTATAAAGTGCTACAGAAGTCTAGAACTAATAGTGTCATAGAGAGTACAAAGTGCTACAGAAGTCTAGAACTAATAGTGTCATAGAGAGTACAAAGTGCTACAGTTGTCTAGAACTAATAGTGTCATAGAGAGTATGAAGTGCTACAGTAGTCTAGAACTAATAGTGTCATAGAGAGTATGAAGTGCTACAGTTGTCTAGAACTAATAGTGTCATAGAGAGTACGAAGTGCTACAGTAGTCTAGAACTAATAGTGTCATAGAGAGTATGAAGTGGTTACAGTAGTCTAGAACTAATAGTGTCATAGAGAGTATGAAGTGCTACAGTTGTCTAGAACTAATAGTGTCATAGAGAGTATGAAGTGCTACAGTAGTCTAGAACTAATAGTGTCATAGAGAGTACGAAGTGCTACAGTAGTCTAGAACTAATAGTGTCATAGAGAGTACAAAGTGCTACAGTAGTCTAAGAACTAATAGTGTCATAGAGAGTACGAAGTGCTACAGTAGTCTTAGAGCTAATAGTGTCATAGAGAGTATGAAGTGCTACAGTAGTCTAGAACTAATAGTGTCATAGAGAGTACAAAGTGCTACAATTGTCTAGAACTAATAGTGTCATAGAGAGT
>NW_013696767.1:0-687 GCF_000517525.1 Limulus polyphemus | reverse complement strand
ATATTTCAGTCGTGTAACTGTACTATTATAGTATGTAATATTTCAGTCCTGCAACTGTACTATTATAGTATGTAATATTTCAGTCCTGTAACTGTACTATTATAGTATGTAATATTTCAGTCCCTGTAATAGTACAGTTACATTACATACTATAATAGTACAGTTACACGACTGAAATATTACATACTATTTCAGTCCTGTAACTGTACTATTATAGTATGTAATATTTCAGAGTTACAGGACTGAAATATTACATACTGTAATAGTACAGTTACACGACTGAAATATTACATACTATAATAGTACAGTTACACGACTGAAATATTACATACTGTAATAGTACAGTTACACGACTGAAATATTACATACTATAATAGTACAGTTACAGGACTGAAATAGTAACTGTACTATTATAGTATGTAATATTTCAGACATACTATAATAGTACAGTTAATATTTCAGTCCTGTAACTGTACTATTATAGTAAGTAATATTTCAGTCGTGTAACTGTACTGTTATAGTATGTAATATTTCAGTCGTGTAACTGTACTATTATAGTATGTAATATTTCAGTCCTGTAATTGTACTATTATAGTATGTAATATTTCAGTCCTGTAACTGTACTATTATGGTATGTAATATTTCAGTCGTGTAACTGTACTATTATAGTATGTAATATTTCAGTCG
>NW_013696766.1:0-687 GCF_000517525.1 Limulus polyphemus | reverse complement strand
AAAAACAAACAAACAAACAAACAAACTCGTGCTGACATTCACGAAAAATAATTACAAATTCTCATGCTTAACTGGAATGAGGTTCACTTTTAAGTTATCTACAGTTATATCTTGTAGTGATATATTTAACAATAACTTCGAAGTGACTGAAAAATCTGCAACTTTCAATAATTACCTTGTTTTTAACTAAAATAATCACCTACTACCAAACATTCGTAGTGAAACAATTAGAGTCCTTATCTTTCATGATACAGTAAATTGAAGTTGGCGTATCGGTTAGAAGTTAAATACACAAGTACTTAATATTTCTACATGTTTTTATGCTAAAAACGTCTTTCCTTACAAGGTTTTAATTCTCCAACCTGTTTTATATGTGAATACATTAAGGTACTGCTTATTAAGTCGTGAAAATTTGTTATTTGCGATAAATTATTAGAATTAGTTTGGAGTAAGTAAAAAGTATTTAACAAATATATAAATAACATATAAACTACCTGAGCATTAGATTCGTTTACAACTCTTTATCGACTTATCTTTAAGCATAATACATTCTAATCTAACCAGGGTCTTAAAACTGAATTATGCCTTTTATTGTGTTTTAATATCAAATTAAAATTTATTTTTATTAACTAAAGAAATAAGGCCCGGCATGGCCAGGTGGTTAGGGCGCTCGACTCGTAATCCGCC
>NW_013696765.1:0-687 GCF_000517525.1 Limulus polyphemus | reverse complement strand
ATACATATATATATATATATATATATATATATATATGTATGTATGTATGTTGTTTAACTACAGAATTACTCTTGGGGTTTATATAACCCATTGGATTTTTAAACATGTTATTCTAATTGTTCATGCCACAAATTAGTTATGTTTATGACTTTATTGGCTGTAAGGTTCCTAATAACATATGAAGAACATATAGTAAATGTAAATAAAAATAACATCAGTATTGCAATTAGTCCCTCTAATTACTACTTGGTTCCCCTATATATTTTATATAGGAAATGGGTGATTTCAATGTAATGTTTTTGTCATTTCTTTACTCTGACTTGTAACAAGCAAATAAAATTATTCAACATGTGTACCTCACTGCTAGTAAATGGTATGAAAACAAGTAGGTAACTTGAGAGTTAAAAGGTGTTTTAGGTGATTAGTAATGGTTCATTTTGGATTGTTTGATGGTTTTCATTCACATGCAAACTTTTTATTTAGATCTTTCTAAGGATAGAGTAAGAAGGTTGTGGAGGAGTTAAATAATGAAGGCCTGAAATTCCAGTTTAAACCATCTCCAAATTAAATAATAGTTGCGTATAAAATTTGTTACATTGTCCAAAATTAGTTTTTATGTAACTAAATGGTTAAGAATGGCGTTATACTCTTCTGTGATATATATATATATATATATATATATATATT
>NW_013696764.1:0-687 GCF_000517525.1 Limulus polyphemus | reverse complement strand
TAAATAGGCACAGATATATAGATAGGTGGGTAGGTAATAGACACAGATATACACATAGATAGATAGCTTACATATAAAGAAATAATCCTGGCCAGGTTTAAACTCTAGGCCCCCGGGCTGTGGAGTGAACGAACGGAAGGTAATGGTAAAATACATGAGCTGATGAGGCTTATCACAGACGGCTATAACACGGGAGTTGGGATTGTTGATCCGGCAAGAATCGTATTCCTCCTTAGAAACCTGAAAAAAAATTAACCCATGTTATATCTCTTCTAAAATCTAAAACCCTAGAAACCAAGATGGAAAGCGTATTATACTACTACTAAAACCCTAGAAACCAAGATGGAAAGCGTATTATACTACTACTACTAAAACCCTAGAAACCAAGATGGAAAGCGTATTATACTACTACTAAAACCCTAGAAACCAAGATGGAAAGCGTATTATACTACTACTAGAACCCTAGAAACCAAGATGGAAAGCGTATTATACTACTACTAGAACCCTAGAAACCAAGATGGAAAGCGTATTATACTACTACTAAAACCCTAGAAACCAAGATGGAAAGCGTATTATACTACTACTAGAACCCTAGAAACCAAGATGGAAAGCGTCTTATACTACTACTACTAAAACCCTAGAAACCAAGATGGAAAGCGTATTATACTACTACTGATGTATTTATTC
>NW_013696763.1:0-687 GCF_000517525.1 Limulus polyphemus | reverse complement strand
AGAAGAAAAATTAATCATATGACAGGCATTCAGCTTGTGTGATAATTAACTGTGATATAGCTTTTACTGAAACTGGGACATGTGTAAAGGATTTAAAAAACAGTCTTTACGGTAAAAGTCCAGTTTGCTATAAAATGTAATTTTACTTAGTTTAACTCTGAAATTTCTTCCACTAAAGTTAAATCCGAAGTAAATCGGTTCAGGCAGTAAGTTGTTCTTTGTAATAGCGAACTGAATATGGGCGCCTGTAAAAGCTACTGTCGTGACGTGAAATATATCCACAGTTAGACAGATGGGTTTTTACAATTTTCCTGCTCCAGCGAATCCTGTGACAGGGACTGTGCAGTAATATGTTTATCTTGAAATAAGTCATACTAGTAGTTAAATAAAAGTCGAATAAAAAGTTAATAGAAGTGAATCGTTAATAAAGACGCGAGAAGAGTTGTCGGTTCAAGATAAGGACATAGTTCTTTATTTTAACGAAGCGACAAGAAACGTTGTCGGTTCAAGATAAGGACATAGTTCTTTATTTTAACGAAGCGGCAAGAAGCGTTGTCGGTTCAAGATAAGCACATAGTTCTTTATTTTAACGAAGCGGCAAGAAGTGTTGTCGGTTCAAGATAAGCACATAGTTCTTTATTTTAACGAAGCGGCAAGAAGCGTTGTCGGTTCAAGATAAAGATATAG
>NW_013696762.1:0-687 GCF_000517525.1 Limulus polyphemus | reverse complement strand
TTTTTTTTTTTGCTAACTTCGTCGTTTAACTTAGAAAGGTTAACTGTTTGATGGTCAAAGGTGTGGACGGAGAGGTTCACAATAGCATGGGATGCGTTTATATAGGTGTACATGAAAGCCCGTAGAAGCGGCAGTTGACCATTGCAATGTTTAGTAGCCTTGACCGGGCCTTTAGAGCATTCAAACCTACACTTCTTGCTGAAATTCTGACCAATCAGAACCTATATTTCAATCCTGACTTTTTGGTCAAATTCTTGAGTCTTCTGGCAGCCTTCTCCGCAGTGACCGTTCCAGAAGTTTTGCACGGATTCATCCTGTTTGCTCGAAAGTCCATATTTTGACGTGGAGGACTGGTTGTGGTTCAATGATATCGAGGAGCGTTTGAAGTACCAAAAACTTGGGGGGCATCTTATGTTCGGTTGGCGAGCATGCACGTTCCACCTTATGCTGGAGTCTAGGACAATACGACCAGCTGGGAAACACCACCTGTCCCTGCGGTCTCACGGGAGCCGAACCCCTTGGTGGCACCCAAGTTCAGACTGCAGGGAGAAATCAGACTTTATTTTATGTTGATCAAGAAATGTGGAAACGTTTAAGGAACAGATACACTCACACATATTGACGTTTGTTTATATAGAGTTATGATTAGATAGGGGTCCAACCCCCCCCCCCCCCCTGATGACCCTC
>NW_013696761.1:0-687 GCF_000517525.1 Limulus polyphemus | reverse complement strand
AACCTCCTATCTTTTCTATTTTCTGAGATATTAATACATTTATTTAATCGACCAAGATGGCCCTGCCCACCTCTTACATTTTTGAAAATACTTGCTCACATACACCTACTTCGCCCAAAGATGTATGTATAACCAATGAAAAGTTCAGAATGTCCCCCTAGTGGTTTTCTCAGCCTCTGTGAAGTATTTGTGAGGAAAACTCTTTCTTTTCATGCTAGATCCCAACAGGTAATGTAGCTTAGTTACAATCTGATAAATTATAGTGAAATTCTGTGGTATTAATATTGTAATTTTATAATTGTTTTTTATTTTCAAATACATATACAAACCCTAAAAACATCCTCACATGTAAAATTTTATAAGGCTTAGCAACTTATGGCAAGCATCAAATGAGTAAAGTTCGTAACTAGAAATCACTGATTTATCCTATCCACCAGATGTCATAACTTATCACTAACTCAACCCTCATTAGCACATCTTTTTACATAATCATTATAAACTTATATCCATTCATGTAATTGTCAAGCAGAAACCCTGGATCAATGATAACACTACTGTTTTTGAAACAAGTACGAGTACGTATCTATAATTTCATATTTATCTGGGGTCCATGTAGACTCCATATTATCATTGACCACCACTATACATGCAGTTCGCCCTAGAGCATACGAAACACATTTCTAAACG
>NW_013696760.1:1246-1687 GCF_000517525.1 Limulus polyphemus | reverse complement strand
AATAAGAAGACACAAGATTTAACGATACTGTGTACTGTCAATAAGAAGACACAAGATTTAACGATACTGTGTACTGTCAATAAGAAGACACAAGATTTAACGATACTGTGTACTGTCCATAAGAAGACACAAGATTTAACAATACTGTGTACTCGTCAATAAGAAGACACAAGATTTAACGATACTGTGTACTGTCAATAAGAAGACACAAGATTTAACGATACTGTGTACTGTCAATAAGAAGACACAAGATTTAACGATACTGTGTACTGTCAATAAGAAGACACAAGATTTAACGATACTGTGTACTGTCAATAAGAAGACACAAGATTTGACGATAATGTGTACTGTCAATAAGAAGACACACGATTTAGCAATACTGTGTACTATCTATAAAAAGACACAAGATTTAACGATATTGTGTACTGTCAATAAGAAGAC
>NW_013696760.1:0-246 GCF_000517525.1 Limulus polyphemus | reverse complement strand
ACAAGATTTAACGATACTGTGTACTGTCAATAAGAAGACACAAGATTTGACGATACTGTGTACTGTCAATAAGAAGACACACGATTTAGCAATACTGTGTACTATCTATAAAAAGACACAAGATTTAACGATATTGTGTACTGTCAATAAGAAGACACAAGATTTAACGATACTGTGTACTGTCAATAAGAAGACACAAGATTTAACTTTGTACACAGTGAAAGTGTCTTCTTATTTTAAATCTTT
>NW_013696759.1:0-687 GCF_000517525.1 Limulus polyphemus | reverse complement strand
AGTACTGATTAATGTGATTGTAAAGTGGGATTATCACTGGACTACTGATTAATGTGATTGTAAAGCAGGATTATCATTGGACTATTGATTAATGTGATTGTAAAGTGAGATTATCATTGAATTACTGATTAATGTTATTGTAAAGTGGGATTATCATTGAATTACTGATTAATGTTATTGTAAAGTGGGATTATCATTGAATTACTGATTAGTGTGATGTAAAGTGGGATTATCATTGAATTACTGATTAATGTGATGTAAAGTGAGATTATCATTGGATTACTGATTAATGTGATTGTAAAGCAGGATTATCATTGAATTACTGATTAATGTGATTGTAAAGTGAGATTATCATTGAATTACTGATTAATGTGATTGTAAAGTGAGATTATCATTGGATTACTGATTAATGTGATTGTAAAGCAGGATTATCATTGAATTACTGATTAATGTGATGTAAAGTGGGATTATCATTGAATTACTGATTAATGTGATTGTAAAGCAGGATTATCATTCGACTACTGATTAATGTGATGTAAAGTGGGATTATCATTGGATTACTGATTAATGTGATTGTAAAGTGGGATTATCATTGGACTACTGATTAATGTAATTGTAAAGTGGGATTATCATTGGACTACTGATTAATGTGATGTAAAGTGGGATTATCATTGGACTACTGATTAA
>NW_013696758.1:0-687 GCF_000517525.1 Limulus polyphemus | reverse complement strand
AAACTTGCTGTTTCACATTTTATGTTTTACAGTCTTTATTGGCGTTTTTTACAATTATATATAAGGGAAGCAACTTTTCATGTCCGAATATAACCTTTCATTAATCATAAATTTACATCACTTCCGTACAGGAGATGGGTACTCCAACTAGTATCTAATACACTTATGATCTCGGACATTTTCAACATCAGCTAACTACATCAAACTTACATTTGTGAAGCTTATCCTTTTTTAATACCATTCATCACCGGTAGTGAATGAATTATCATCACTTGGATACACTTGCTATTGTTGATACATGATACTCGATAGTATTTTATAAGGCTCAGCCTCCCTAGGAGACTTAGGTTAGTTCTATATCTGTACAATAAATCGAACTACTAAAAAAAAGATTAATTCATTCATATAAACTTTATAACCAATAATATAAAAAAAAACATTCATTTATTCATACAAACTTTATAATCAATAATATTAATTCAAGTAATCAAGAGAACTTTTGGTAAATGTTAGGATTTGTGTAAAATATTTGAATCTTTCATAAATAAAATAACCAAGAATATCAAAGACTAAAGACAAATGGAAAATGATTTAATTACATACCTCTTGTGAAAAAGTTGGCACATCACATAAGATATAAGTTAAGTTTTCTGTGTCTGATTGAGATATTTAGACAGTTCGTATAAG
>NW_013696757.1:0-687 GCF_000517525.1 Limulus polyphemus | reverse complement strand
GTAGCTTTCTGGCCCTAATTGAACAAACCGTCTATTGGACTTGGATTAGCCATGTAGCTCTCTGGCCCTAATTGACCAAACATCTAATTCATATAAGAGTTTCGAAACTTATTAATCAAGGTTCTAAAAGCTAAATAAAAAGAAATAATTACAATATTACTTTAAAAACATCCATTCTACACGAAGAACTCTGTCTTCTTTTATTTTTTAGTCTAACCAAATCTTTTGTACAAATCAAGAAAAAACTTACGATATTTATCCTTTACTAAGCCAAAAGTTTCTGTAGCTGAAATTGCCTACCGCTTCAGTATACAAGTCTTTTGGGAAAAGCAATTCGCTTAAGTACTGAACATAGAAAAAACTGTCTGGATGTAAATATTAGCTACTTTCATCCATCTTTACTTTTATTTTTCCTTATCTTGTGCATCTGGAGTTAGATATTAGTACTTTCATCCTTTTTTACCCTGTGCATCTGGAGTTAGATAATAGGCACTTTCACCCCTTTTTTATCTTGTGCATCTGGAGTTAGATATTACGTACTTTCATCCTTTTTTTACCCTGTGCATCTGGAGTTAGATAATAGGCACTTTCACCCCTTTTTTATCTTGTGCATCTGGTGTTAGATATTACGTACTTTCAATCCTATTATTGTTTATTGTGGGGGTTTGTTTATTTTGTTCGTTTTTT
>NW_013696756.1:0-687 GCF_000517525.1 Limulus polyphemus | reverse complement strand
GTCAAATAAACCAATTATATAGCGAAATGTACGTCAAATAAACCAATTATACAGCTAACTGTACGTTAAATAAACCAATTATATTTATAACTGTATGTCAAATAAACCAATTATATAGCTAACTCTACGTTAAATAAACCAATTATATAGCTAATTGTACGTGAAATAAACCAATTATATAGCTAACTCTACGTTAAATAAACCAATTATATAGCTAACTGTACGTGAAATAAACCAATTATATAGCTAACTCTACGTTAAATAAACCAATTATATAGCTAATTGTACGTCAAATAAACCAATTATATAGCGAAATGTACGTCAAATAAACCAATTATACAGCTAACTGTATGTCAAATAAACCAATTATATAGCTAACTGTACGTGAAATAAACCAATTATACAGCTAACTGTATGTCAAATAAACCAATTATATAGCTAACTGTACGTGAAATAAACCAATTATATAGCTAACTCTACGTTAAATAAACCAATTATACAGCTAACTGTACGTGAAATAAACCAATTATATAGCTAACTGTATGTTAAATAAACCAATTATATAGCTAATTGTACGTGATATAAACCAATTATATAGCTAATTGTAGGTCAAATAAACCAATTATATAGCTAACTGTACGACAAATAAACCAATTATATAGCTAACTGTATGTCAAATAAACCAAT
>NW_013696755.1:0-687 GCF_000517525.1 Limulus polyphemus | reverse complement strand
AAAGCTCAGATAAAGCAGCATAATGGCATAGACCTCCCGAGTGTATTAAGTATAGTAGTTCCTAGACTCAAAAACGGTTAAGAGACTAAGTTGCCGAAATAATGGCTTTACCGTATATTAAAAAGGTTCAGAAGACAACATGAGATTTGTGAATCAACCTACAATCGAAAGGTGCTGTAGAAACGGCTTATAATGGGACAGAGGTCGACAAGAAGACTTCTTCATAAGACCTAGTGGTGGAAAATAAAGGTAAATAATATACTGTATAAGTGAAAGAGGAGCTAGTATAAAGCTGAAAGTTATATCGATTAGGCCTGATATGTCAACATAATGGATGAGGGCCACACATAAAGGAAACAAGTGCAATCCTGACCAGCTGCACTGAGCAGAACTATTAGCTAAAGCTAACAGGCCAACATATACTGAAAAACATTGAAAATTTACTGGTGAGCCATCAGGATTGAATCTTTTTTGAAAAAAAAATCGTAAAATGTACTTTATATACAGAAAGTACTGTCCTGCCAAGTTTTATCAAACACATATTTCATCCTTCATATTAACACACCAGGATAGACTCGTACATAAGGACACTAATGGCTCCCTGGCTAGTTATATATTCAGCAGACTTGATATTAAAAAAAAAGAAGTTTCAAATGTATGTTTAGATAGAAAAGAAATGACAATGTC
>NW_013696754.1:0-687 GCF_000517525.1 Limulus polyphemus | reverse complement strand
GTCAAGTCTGGTCCAGCCTTCTTTTCATTAAATATGTTACGTTTTTCTGATAATTTCATTTTGTTTTATATATATATTATGCCTGATTATTCACAGAATTCAATGGTTTAATACCTACATTATAAAGTACAACCCTAACATTTTCCATTGGAGAAGTGGCTTATTTTGTTATAAACTGGATTTTATTGAGATTAACAATAATTCTCCAAAACTTACACCATAATTCCAAATGTGTTGAAAATAAGTTTGTTTGTTTTTTGGTTCTTCAGTCACTTGAGTATATAAAGTCAAATGGTAATGTTATCAGCATATTCGGCATAGTTAATATAATTAATGTTGTTTTGAAGACAAAATAAACAGCAGAGGGCTCAAGGCAGCACCTTGTGGGACATCTGCTTCTCTACGATAACAATCAGAATACGAATTATTATTGACAGTGTCTTACAAGGCAACAGAGTAGTTGAAAAATGGATCTTTGGTTCCAAATTTTATCAAATACTTTTTTGACATCAAGAATTAGAGCTCTCGTAAGAAGTTTATGATAAAAACTATTAATTGTTCTTTCTTTTAGCCAACAATATGGTCTGCTTTTAGTTTTTTTTGTTTTTTTTTGTGATTTGCTTCATTTAACAGGTTTAGTAATCATTTAATATTGTTAGTTTCGAAAAACTGGAATAATTTTACGCC
>NW_013696753.1:0-687 GCF_000517525.1 Limulus polyphemus | reverse complement strand
CAGAATGTTTGTTATGAACTGGTCCAACATTCCTTGACCTAAGTTTTGAACAGAATATCACAGAATGTTTGTTATGCATAAAAGTAAACCTATTTTCTTGTTCAGTTTCTCAGCCTTAGCTTTATATTACTTTTCAAGGACTTTGTTTCATGTTGGTACTTTACTGGTTATGCATTATTGTTGTTTCAAAGTAATATCGTTAAGAAAACATGTAACAATGGACCAACCGGCTCGTTCCTCCACAGTGCCCGATAGTAGAAGTGCGCTTACGTCATGATACTAGTCATATGTCTGTATTGTAATTACGAAACAGCACGTGAACATATCGCTGAAAGACGCAGACCTTTAATGTTTTACCAACAGGTCTTTATATCAAAATTACTAATTTCTTTTTTTTATTTAACTTAGTACAAAAATAGTGTATAATAGAATTTAGGTTACAGAAGTTTGGTACTTTATGTGACACATGAGCTAATCGGACTGGTAAGAAACAACAAGGTTCAGATATAAAGCATCCCTAACTTAGAAGTTCTGACCAGAGAGACGAAAACTAATAAACAACATCCACGACCTACACGACTATTCATAAACAAATAACGAGATTGAATGTGGTTTTTATAACTTGCCTATAGTTGAAAGTGCGGACCGTGTTCAGCGGCATTTGTGAGTTCGAACCCTGGACCATCA
>NW_013696752.1:0-687 GCF_000517525.1 Limulus polyphemus | reverse complement strand
CTGATCTGTTACAAGGAGTTTGATCCTGATCTGTTACAAGGAGTTTGATCCTGATCTGTTACAAGGAGTTTGATCCTGATCTGTTACAAGGAGTTTGATCCTGATCTGTTACAATGAGGTTGATCCTGATCTGTTACAAGGTTGATCCTGATCTATTACAAGGACGTTGATCCTGATCTGTTACAAGGAGGTTGATCCTGATCTGTTACAAGGAGTTTGATCCTGATCTGTTACAAGGTTAATCCTGATCTGTTAGACATTTTATTCTCCTTTCTTGGTAGTTGTAATAATAATAATAATATTAAAATCATAATTTTGAAGCCAATCGTGGTAACAGGTTACGTTCGTTTTTCCTGTATTGTTTCTAATCTGTATTAATTTTTTTCCTGCGTAGTCCTTTGTGCGAGGTGTTGAGTTACAAAATCTGGCATATTTTTATCGCCAACGTATACCCTGATATTTGAAGAACTGATACTAGTTTTATATCAACCTGTCGAAAACATTTTATCGTGTGTTAATTTAATATTAAAATATAACACGGAGACATACGTGTAACCAATTACTACGGACTATAAGATTATCGAGGTCCAAGTTTCATGTAAATGATCATCAGCGTTTTAGTCTTCTTTCTTACACCGGTACATGAAACCTGAAGCTACACCACACGTTTGTTACTACATAACCACG
>NW_013696751.1:0-688 GCF_000517525.1 Limulus polyphemus | reverse complement strand
CCAGTTCATACCGATGGAATTAACCAGTTCTTCAGGAAGACGATGCACCAGTTCGTATCGCTGGAATTAACCAGTTCTTGTGAATGACGAGTAAATTAATTCAAGTAAAATAGCTATAGTAATTAAAAAAAACAGTTGTTGTTTAAATAATATAATTTCAATATTCTGATGTGTAGTGACATGAATTTAAGTAATGAGAAATTACACTTCAACTAATATAATTAGCGTATCAAACACAACTATGACTGTTGCATCCCAGCTGGCCTGAAGAGCTCTGGTATTGAATGAAAGGACTCGTCAGTGCTGGATGTAGTAGACATGGTGTGGTTGAGATATTATTACACACAAAAGTACTTGTAAAAACGCGCGGAAAAGTTTGGGCACCTAACTTGACATAATCATCACGCAGATTTAAATAGTATCGAGCCTCTATGGTCAGTTCTTCAAATCAGTCAGATTTAAATAGTATCGAGCCTCTATGGTCAGTTCTTCAAATCAGTCAGATTTAAATAGTATCGAGCCTCTATGGTCAGTTCTTCAAATCAGTCAGATTTAAATAGTATCGAGCCTCTATGGTCAGTTCTTCAAATCAGTCAAATTTAAATAGTATCGAGCCTCTATGGTCAGTTCTTAAAATCAGTCAAATTTAAATAGTATCGAGCCTCTATGGTCAGTTCTTAAAATCAGT
>NW_013696750.1:0-688 GCF_000517525.1 Limulus polyphemus | reverse complement strand
AGAATTCAGTAAATAATGTAGATATGAAACTGGCTTAGTTTCTATACTGTTTAGAAACTCAGTGGTTGATGTAGATGTATCAACTTAAGTTATCTTCTCTATTTCTGTTCGAGAATTAGTTTATGTTTTTAACAACTTGGGATTCTGTTAGCTCCAGAAGGTGCTCCAGTTTCCTGGAAGACTCCACCCGACTTCAGCTATTGTGCAGGCTGCCAAGGAACAGGGTGACCTTGGAGTTCCGAGATAGATAACCACGCACGTTATTTCTCCATCCAAAGAGAAAGCTATGCACGTGCTTATTGATTATTGAGGATATCATCATGTAGGTCATCGAGTTTATATAATAAAGTATTACAAATTCTCACTCAAGGTGACATTTGGTATTCTGATATTAAACGTTATGTGAACGGACTAATTGGTGACATTTGGTATTCTGATATTAAACGTTATATGAACGGACTAATTAGTGACACTTGGTATTCTGATATTCAACGTTATATGAACGGACTAATTAGTGACATTTGGTATTCTGATATTCAACGTTAAATGAACGGACTAATTAGTGACACTTGGTATTCTGATATTCAACGTTTTATGAACGGACTAATTAGTGACATTTGGTATTCTGATATTAAACGTTATATGAACGGACTAATTGGTGACACTTGGTATTCTGATATTAAACGTT
>NW_013696749.1:0-688 GCF_000517525.1 Limulus polyphemus | reverse complement strand
GATCCCTGATTTTTTCCATATATATCTCAAAGTATGACACCTGTAAGTAAGAAAGATTTGAACAATATAGAAAAATAATGTTTTAACATTTTAAATCACTTACGTCAAATCATTTTTAACACCCCATCACATATCAATGTATTTAAAGTACCCAAACTGACCAGGTTAACGATTTCACATAAGATAGAAAGTAACAAGAAAAACAAAACCTTGACACAGCACACATCTTTAGAACATACTTCAACAATTAAGCAAGCTTTAACCAAATTAGTTTGAGGAATCTGTGGAAGAACTCTCAGAAAATGTTTCCTTTGTATGTAAACAGGAGATCAGTAAAAGGATATCTTTAACAATTATACTGATTAGAGCACAGTAACAAAGATACCTTTAACAATTATACTGATTAGAGCACAGTAACAAAGATATCTTTAATGTATACTGATTATAGCACAGTTACAAAGATACCTTTAACAATTATACTGATAATAGCACAGTAACAAAGATACCTTTAACAATTATACTGATTAGAGCACTGATCTGAATCAGAAAACTAAGAACTCAAAATTACATCTCCTATCACAGCATTTACACAAATACAATCACTCACTTGTCAAGGAGCATTAATTTAACATTAAAATATGTTCACTCACATGTCAAGGAGCATTAATTTAACATTAAAATATGTTCA
>NW_013696748.1:0-688 GCF_000517525.1 Limulus polyphemus | reverse complement strand
GATTGATAAATTTGTACTGTTTTTATATTAATTCATATATTTGTACTTTTTTTATAAAAACAAAACAAATTTATCAATTCATAAAAAAATATAATTTATCATACAACATAAAAAAAGCTCCAATTTATCAATTATTATCATTGTTTGATAAATTTGTACTGTTTTTAAAATTGATTGATAAATTTGTACTGTTTTTTATTATGAAGGATAAATTTGTACTGTTTTTATATCGATTTATAAATGTGTACTGTATTCTATATTGATTGATAAATTTGTACCGATTCTTATTTTGATTGATAAATTTGTACTGTTTTTTATATTGATTGATAAATTTGTACTATTTTTATATATTGATTGATAAATTAATAATGTTTTTTATATTGATTCATAAATAATAAATAATAATTGATAAATTTGTACTGTGTTTTATATTGATTGATAAATTTGTATCGATTCTAATTTTGATTGATAATTTGTTATAGGTTTTATATTGTATGATATTTTGTATTGTTTCTATATTGATTGATAAATTTGTACTGTTTTTTATATTGATTGATAAATTTGTACTATTTTTATATATTGATTGATAAATTAATAATGTTTTTTATATTGATTCATAAATAATAAATAATAATTGATAAATTTGTACTGTGTTTTATATTGATTGATAAATTTGTATCGATTCTAA
>NW_013696747.1:0-688 GCF_000517525.1 Limulus polyphemus | reverse complement strand
GCTACCTTCTCTCTCTTTGTCAGTCCTTGTGGCGACTGGCTACCTTCTCTCTCTTTGTCAGTCCTTGTGGCGACTAGCTAGCTACCTTCTCTCTCTTTGTCAGTCCTTGTGGCGACTAGCCACCTTCTCTCTCTTAGTCAGCCCTTGTGGCGACTGGCTACCTTCTCTCTCTTTGTCAGTCCTTGTGGCGACTAGCTAGCTACCTTCTCTCTTTTTGTCAGTAGTTCAAAATTACAGACGGTTGAACTTTAACAGAAGTCGTAGTTGAAAATCCAGATTCCACTTTTTTTTTGTTTCTGTGGTTAACTTCTTAAATAGCTGAATATTATTGTTCTAACAAACATCTGAGTATTATTGTTCTAACATACATCTGAGTATTATTGTTCTAACATACACCTGAGTATTATTGTTCTAACATACACTTGAGTATTATTGTTCTAACAAACACTAGAGTATTATTGTTCTAACATACATCTGAGTATTATTGTTCTAACATACACCCGAGTATTATTGTTCTAACATACACTTGAGTATTATTGTTCTAACAAACACATGAGTATTATTGTTCTAACATACACCTGAGTATTATTGTTCTAACAAACACATGAATATTATTGTTCTAACATACATCTGAGTATTATTGTTCTAACATACATCTGAGTATTATTGTTCTAACATACACTAGAGT
>NW_013696746.1:0-688 GCF_000517525.1 Limulus polyphemus | reverse complement strand
TCTTTAGTTAACTAACGTATATCAGCTATGTTTACTGAGTATTATTTAGTAAACTGACGTATATCAGTCATGTGAATCATGTCTTTAGTTAACTGACATGTGTCAGTCATGTGAATCATGTCTTTAATTAACTAACGTATATCAGTGATGTGAATCATGTCTTTAGTTAACTAACGTATATCAGTGATGTGAATCATGTCTTTAGTTAACTAACGTATATCAGTGATGTGAATCATGTCTTTAGTTAACTAACATATATCAGTCATGTGAATCATGTCTTTAGTTAACTAAGGTATATCAGTGATGTGAATCATGTCTTTAGTTAACTAACATATATCAGTCATGTGAATCATGTCTTTAGTTAACTAACATATATCAGTCATGTGAATCATGTCTTTAGTTAACTAACGTATATCAGTGATGTGAATCATGTCCTGTAGCTAGTTTGATGTTGAATCGTTTATTGGATATCTAAACGGATTTTTTTATCACTTATTATCTCTGAACTCTTGTATACTAGTATGTATCTAAAGGTATCATATCTTTATTATGATATCCAATTCTAACAACTTATGATTGAAAGTAAAGGAGAATGTACGAAAATATGTTAACCACAACATATCTGTTATGTGTATTGTCAGTGATATCTTTCATAAACTTGTATGCACTACACAATGTTACCATCTTC
>NW_013696745.1:0-688 GCF_000517525.1 Limulus polyphemus | reverse complement strand
TGCAGTTCCTAATAACTGGCACTGTCCTAATGCAGTTACTAATAACTGGCACGGTTCTAATGCAGTTACTAATAACTGGCATTGTTCTAATGAAGTTCCTAATAACTGGCATTGTTCTAATGAAGTTCCTAATAACTGGCACTGTTCTAATGCAGTTGAGTTTTAGCGCAAAGCTACACAATGGGCTATCTGTGCTCTGTATACCACAGAGATTCGAGCCCCGAATTGTAGCACTGTAAGTCAGTAAGCTTAACGCTGACTCACAATGGCCATCTAATATACTTACTAAGAAGAACTATATTTGTAAAGGTTTTATATTATTATTTATGTAACTCTGTATTTGGTATTCATTATAAAATTAGCAAAAAAATATCGTGGAAAATATGCATAACTAAAATTAAATGAGAAGAGACGAAAAGGCCTAGCAAGTAAATATCTGATAAAAAATATAGAAAAAGCAATATACTTACACATGTACGACAAATAACAAAAATAAAATTTAACGCAGAAAGATGAGACGTCCACTTTTTTCTTCTTCCGGAATAGAAACATTTTCGTATACCTACAAATATAACGTTAATATTTTCAGTTCTTTCGCTGAGCTTCAACAGAATTTTTTTCAAACATTAAAATGACACCAGTTGCTTTCATTTCTGTCTCTAGGCCCGGCATGGCCAAGTGGTTGGGG
>NW_013696744.1:0-688 GCF_000517525.1 Limulus polyphemus | reverse complement strand
TTAAAATTTCCAAAGTCTTTACTAAGTTGGTCTAAGTGAAAGGTGATTTTTCATGATAACATTAAAAATACTTCTTTTGCTTTTAGAGTTTGCATAATTTACTTGCATAATCTTTAGAATCTCTACATTGAATATCAAGTTTTTTTTGTAAAACTATATTGTATTCCTTGCTCCTAAAACTAACCGTAGACAAATCATCAATGTACAGTGAAATGAAAAGTTGAAAATATGAATAATACCAGAAAGTTTCTAGTTATTTACCTTAATAGTTTGAACTGTTAACTTTTTTACATTTGATGGCTTTTAATTTTATTGTTTTATTGCTGTATTTTGTACCCAGTGGAGCAGTAACCCTTTTGTCAAAAGCAATAACTCACAGAAGGTGCATATTAACTGTTTCCCAGAGAGCTGATACAAACACCATGTGATTGTTAAGTGTAATGTTTCAGAGAGCACTCAAGCTTGTGAAATTTTAAGATGTTTTATTTTACGGAAGTTTTGTTAGGTTATGCTAAGAAATTTCTAATTTTTACATTTTAATTAGTTTTCTTAAAAAATATATAACAATAAGCACATACATAAAAACAAGGATTTGTAATACTTGCTGCAAACTCAAGCTCTTTTGCACTCGAGTTAAAATTTTAGACATTATTCTATAAGCTTTGTTGAGTCTCACAAGCTTGGGTAT
>NW_013696743.1:0-688 GCF_000517525.1 Limulus polyphemus | reverse complement strand
TTTTAACTTTATATACAAGTGTCAAAATACTATAATTTTGTTTTGTTTGTTTGAATTTTGCGTAAAGCTACTTGAGAGCTATATGCGCTAGCCGTCACAGAAGTCATAAACTAGGAGAAAGCCAGCTAATCAACACCACCCATTACGTTATAAAGCCCCCACGGCTGAAAGGGCGAATATGTTCGGTGACGGGATTCTAGCTCGCGACCCACACATTGCGAGTCAAGTGCTCTAACTACCAGGCTTTGCATTTGAAGTACTATACTTTTCAGGTGTCCATTATGTAAACTCTTGTGCAGGTGATAAATTTGATAAATATATTTTGTTTACCTCAGGATCCCAGATTCAACAAAGAAATTGACGATAAGACAGGTTATCACACAGTGAGCATTATGTGCATGCCTATCCTTAACTTTAATGGTGACGTCATTGGAGTTGCCCAGTGTATCAATAAAGAGTCTGAAGACCACGTGTTTAGTATCCAGGATGAAGAGGTAAGAGATAAAGTTTTTAGTTGATATATCTGTGATTGTATAAGTTATTAAAGTATTGTTGTTACTTTAGCTCAACTGGTGATAAAATCCTATTTGTAAATTAAAATGTATCGCTTAAACACATTTTAACCATTTTCCTCATAGCTTTATATATTTAACCTTCCCAGTTCAGGTACAGTTCACGTATTATCCCG
>NW_013696742.1:0-668 GCF_000517525.1 Limulus polyphemus | reverse complement strand
TAAACGAACTACATGCTGTTGGAACTCCTTAATAGTTAATTCTGATCTCTTATAGGGTATAGTTTGGGTTTCTTCTAATATACCTCTCAGATATTTGCTTCTGCATTTATACTCTGAATTAATAGCGATTCTTTCTTAGTTAATAACTTGCAGATCAGTGATTTTCGCATTTGATTAAGCTCCTATATATTTAGTTTCACTCCTAAAACTCGAGGATAAGGTGATACCTTGTCCATATGCCACACAATTTCTAGCTAATCTTAGGTGTTCGCTATCTGTCCTATCTATGCTCTGCCCACCACGAATATTGAAACCCGGTTTTAAGCGGTGTGAGACCACATTTTTAGCACCGAGCCACTTGGGGGCGCTTTGGTGTGATAGAACGCAAATTTCAGTATACCTTTGGTATCAAAACCTGGACTCTTGATATCCTAGATAATAAAGATCTGTTAGAATAACAAGTGAGAAACAAGCCCAGACACTGAGTCGATACTGATTTAAATGTATTTTTTATAAACTGCTTGAAATCTTTATTTGTAAATTTGTAAATAAACAAAACGGGCCTTGTATGGTGGTGTAATGAAAGAAAATTTTTATTTTGAACCCTTTTCGTATTACTAATAAACTAAGGTACTTCAGGTGTTATTCAAATGCTTAAAGCATTTTAG
>NW_013696741.1:0-688 GCF_000517525.1 Limulus polyphemus | reverse complement strand
AATTTTACTTGGGTCAACTTCTACGTGTAGGAAATTTTACTTGGGTCAACTTTCTACGTGTACAATTTTCCATTATTTAAGATATACAACATAACGTTAAGTGTAAACTGACATTGATTTTTCTAATATTTTCAGTCAATGTGTTTTGCTGAAAGTAACTTACAATAGCTGTTAAGAAAATTAGTTATACGGAGAAAATTATAGGTCTTTGAAAGTTATATACCCAAGCAGTAAAATTAGCATCTGATATATATCTGAGGCAATTGTTAAGATAAATGCTATTTTACATATAAAACTCTAAATAGTTTCCTGCTTGTCATTTTTATGTAAGAAAAACCATTTATACAAATTTTACATGCTTGTGTTTGACGGCAGACAGGGCAATGTTGACATTAAATTAGAATCGGAACTACCATTTAACATTGCAGTAATATCAATTCAAATTTCACTGTATTGAATTCATGGTAATAATAGCATCTGTTTTCCCTTATCTGTAGTGTGAAGAAGAGTAACAGTACCAGTGACACTGCTGGAAAGCTTTTGTCGGTGGGAGGTATACAATAATTCTAAGTGTTCAGCAGGTTTGTGTGTGTGAAATAAACAATTGGTTTTGTTATCATAATATTCTGAAGTATACATATTAAGAAATAATTTGTAATAATGGTATTATTGCAATAATGTATTATTC
>NW_013696740.1:0-688 GCF_000517525.1 Limulus polyphemus | reverse complement strand
ATAATAGTTAAAATATAATGGTAAATAACACCCAGGTTATTATATACAATATAATATTATATTATAATAGTTAAAATATAATGGTAAATAACACCCAGGTTATTCATCAAGAACTGATAGAAATATAACTAAATTAAAGAAACCTTTCTGATAAAAAACAAACAAACTGTTAACAAACATTCAAGCGTTAAACTATATGTTTAACAGAGCCACCTATGTTTAATAGTCTTTATACATACCTCTTGTTACAATATTGGTCTTATCTTGATGATGTTCGCTCTTGTAGAACTTTGACATAAGTTTCTTTGATTTTAGTTTAATAAAATATTACCATTACATATATTCATGTTTGACGATTTTAGTTTGAAGAAATGTTTGACGAGATAATCCATGACTTAGAAGATGTACTGACCTGTGGTCGTACAGGCATTATCATCAGTCTTGCGAAAGGATGCCAGGAACATAGTACTCGGCAAACACAGTTAATTATGGTAAGCGTGTTTCTCGTGATGTTGTAAGTTTTGAAAGAATTCAAGAAAAATTATTTTGATTAAAAACTGATGTTGAAAAACGGTCATCGTTTCTCTGTGTTACAGTAACCATATCAAATGATATAATATCATTGAAATATATGAAAACCAAATACATTTAAATGGTTAAACCGCCATAGTTGTTGGTATTTATTTTT
>NW_013696739.1:0-688 GCF_000517525.1 Limulus polyphemus | reverse complement strand
CTAAATGATGGTTCTCTACAGGTATTTCATACACTAAATGATGGTTCTCTACAGGTATTTCATACACTAAATGATGATTCTCTACAGGTATTTCATACACAATATAATGGTTCTCTACAGGTATTTCATACACTAAATGATGATTCTCTACAGGTATTTCATACACAATATAATGGTTCTCTACAGGTATTTCATACACTAAATGATGACTCTCTACAGGTATTTCATACACCAAATGATGACTCTCTACAGGTATTTCATACACAATATAATGGTTCTCTACAAGTATTTCATACACTAAATGATGATTCTCTACAGGTATTTCATATACAATATAATGGTTCTCTACAGGTATTTCATATACTAAATGGTGGTTCTCTACAGGTATTTCATACACTAAATGATGGTTCTCTACAGGTATTTCATACACTAAATGATGATTCTCTACAGGTATTTCATACACAATATAATGGTTCTCTACAGGTATTTCATATACTAAATGGTGGTTCTCTACAGGTATTTCATACACTAAATGATGGTTCTCAACGTGTATTTCATACACTAAATAATGTTTCTCTACAGGTATTTCATATACTAAATGGTGGTTCTCTACAGGTATTTCATAAAATAAATGATGGTTCTCAACGTGTATTTCATACACTAAATAATGTTTCTCTACAGGTATTTC
>NW_013696738.1:0-688 GCF_000517525.1 Limulus polyphemus | reverse complement strand
ATGATGACTAGCTGCCTTCCCTCTAGTCTAGTTCACTGCTAAATTAGTTGTGAATTTGTGAACAAAATAGAAAGTCACTTTAGTGATATGTGAAAAATATAATCTTTAAAAACTGTCAACAAACTTACATTCATATGATATTATATAACTATAAAATTGTATGGATTAGAGAATAGTAATTCTACAAAATGTACAAATTTACAACTATGTATAAAGCATGTCTTACTAAACTATTTCTGTTTATCATTTCATAATTCTATTACTGTTAATTTTGTTTTCTGACGAAGGATGCGAATTTATATACTTTTTCTTTTTGTTAGAGTGTAATGTTCGACAGGACATTTCACATTGTTGAAAACTTGCACATTCTTATGTCCGAATCGTAATTATTAAACAACTAAAGTTATAAGGCATCAATTATTAGTTTTTTTTTCAAAAAATTGTACGTGCACTCAAAAACTTAACAGTCAGTAAAACAGACGTCATTATGATACACTCGCGAGTTTACATTTCAAATGACTATCGATTCGCTTCTGAAAGCTTCGTTTTTATAGTTTAAGTGAATAAAAAATGCATTATTCGCGTAGTTTTGTAGGCAATAAAATATTTTTTTAGCTAAACAATATTGTGCAAATTTATGAAAACACCTCAACATTGTTATTTTTCTGAAAACACCTCAACATTATGG
>NW_013696737.1:0-688 GCF_000517525.1 Limulus polyphemus | reverse complement strand
GGTCTATTCTTTCATTGGTGGTAGTGTTCAGGGTCATTGATGAGGGACACACCCCCACAACTCTATTCAATTATAAAATTAATCAGTATTTTAACTCCACAAGTCGTTAACGGTTGAGGGTTAAAGAACATGTAATAATTTAACCTGTAAGATTAACCCTACTCATTCAGAACACCAGTTGGTACCACATATATTATGTTCAACCTCCTGTTCCTCTTAAACATATAACTTTATCACAACTATCTTTTTTTCCCCCAAATAACAGAAATGTAGGAGTTGTTATTTAAATCTGTCCCTCCACTGAACTTAAGAGTATTTTCGCTCTGTTGTTCTTCACAGAATTTAAGAGCGCACTGATACTAAAAGTACCTATATTGAGCAATTTACTAATACATAATAGCTTATCAGCTTTTAACATACGTTACCACAGAGGGCTTAAATTTTTATCTTTTTTAACACTACGCTTAACATATAGAACAAGTAGGTTTTTTTTCAATTTTATGGTCTAAATCGATCTCATATTTGCATTGAACTTCGGCAACCAATCATAGTCTGTCTCCTGTATGTTCAAGTAGAAACGTAGAAGTTGTAAAGATTAATCCGAAGTAAGAAAAGTAAAAGCCTAGTTTATCAGTTGATTTATCAAGTGTGCATTGTGAAAGGTAATCAGTTGATTTATCAAGTGTGC